>NC_068454.1:48121229-48203729 GCF_023373465.1 Oncorhynchus keta
ATATCCCAGAGTATTTCTCCTTTGTCAAGATAATCCATTTACCTGACAGGTGTGACATATCAAGAAGCTGATTTAACAGCATGATCATTACACAGGTGCACCTTGTGCTGGAGACGATAAGAGGTCACTCGTTTTTGTAACACAACACAGTGCCACAGATGTCCCAAATTTTGAGGGAGTGTGCACTTGGCATGCTGACTGCAGGGTTGTCCACCAAAGCTGTTGCCAGAGAATTGAGTGTTCATTTCTCTACCATAAGCTGCCACCAACTTTGTTTTAGAGAATTTGGCAGTACGTCCAACCAGCCTCACAACCTCAGACCATTTGTAACCACTCCAGCCTGCAGGATCGTCTAAGACCAGCCACCCGGACAGCTGATGAAACTGAGGAGTATTTATTTGTTTTAAAGCCCTTTTGTAGAGAGAAACTCATTCTGATTGGCTTGGTCTGGCTCCCAAGTGGGTGGGCTTATGCCCTCCCAGGCCCACCCATGGCTATGCCCCCTGCCCAGTCATTTGAAATCCATAGATTAGGGGCTAATTCATTTAATCAATTGACGGATTTGCTTATATGAATTAAATCGTTAAAATGTTTGCATGTTGCATTTGTTTTCAGTATAGATACACTAGCTTATTAGCCACGTTATGAATGAATTGTTATCATTGCCCTCACTAGTTTGATTTTATTGACATTCCCAGCCTTACGAACATTCGCCATTTTTGTCTAAAATATTGAAACTGAAACAGTGCATCCTGAATTCAGCTTAAAACAATGTACCAGGGACTACCAAGAAATGTATTGGTGAATTATATTAATCATGCAGTGAACTGCATCCATCTATTCTGCCAACAATGCCTTGGTGTACGGCATGGAATGTTGAGTCAAATAGAACTTATTTTTAAAAATCAGATCAAATTGTATTTGTCACATGCACCGAATACAACAGACCTTAAAGTGAAATCTTACTTATAAGCCCTTAACCAACAATGCAGTTTTAAGAAAACCCCCCAAAAAGTAAGAGATAAAACAACAGTGGGGCTATACAGGGTGTACCGGTACAGAGTCAATGTGTTATTGTGTGGGGGGCACCGGTGTTGAGGTAATATGTACAGTTGAAGTCAGACGTTTTACCTCAGCCAAATACATTTAACCTCAGCTTTTCACAAAAATTCCCTGTCTTAGGTCAGTTAGGATCAGAACTTTATTTTTAGAATGTGAAATGTCAGAATAATAGTAAAGAGTGATTTATTTCAGCTTTTATTTCTTTCATTACATCCCAGTGGGTCAGAAGTTTACATACACTCAATTAATATTTGGTAGCATTGCCTTTAAATTGTTTAACTTGGGTCAAACGTTACGGGTAGCCTTCCACAAGCTTCCCACAATAAGTTGGGTGAATTTTAGCCCATTCCTCCTGACAGAGCTGGTGTAACTGAGTCAGGTTTGTAGGCCTCCTTGCTCGCACACACTTAAACCGTAGTCTGTTTTTTTTATGGCGGTTTTGGAGCAGTGGCTTCTTCCTTGCTGAGCGGCCTTTCAGGTTATGTTGATATAGGACTCGTTTTACTGTGGATATAGATACTTTTGTACCTGTTTCCTTCAGCATCTTTACACGGTCCTTTGCTGTTGTTCTGGGATTTGCACTTTTCACACCAAAGTACGTTCATCTAGGAGACAGAACGCATCTCCTTCCTTAGCGGTATGACGGCTGCGTGGTCTCATGGTTTTTATACTTGGGTACTATTGTTTTGTACAGATGAACGTGGAACCTTCAGGCGTTTGGAAATTGCTCCCAAGGATATGGAGGTCTACCTTTCTTTTTTTAGGTCTTGACTGATTTATTTTTATTTTCCCTTGATGTCAAGCAGAGGCACTGAGTTTGAAGGTAGGCCTTGAAATCCATCCACAGGAACACCTCCAATTGACTCAAATGATGTCAATTAGCCTATCGGAAGCTTCTAAAGCCATGACATAATTTTCTGGGATTTTCCATGCTGTTTAAAGGCACAGTCAACTTGGTGTATGTAAACTTCTGACCCACTGGAATTGTGATAGAGTGAAATAATGTCTGTCTGCAAACAATTTTTAGAAAAATGACTTGTCATGCACAAGGTTAATCTCCTAACCGACTTGCCAAAACTATAGACCTTCCTCTGCCCCCAGCTGTGCCCTCAATACCATATGTGAATTGATTGCCCCCCATCTATCTTCTGAGCTTGTGCTAGTAGGTGACCTAAACTGGGACACGCTTAACACCCCGGCCATCCTACAATCCAAGCTTGATGCCCTCAATCTCACACAAATTATCAATGAACCTACCAGGTACAACTCCAAATCCGTAAACCCGGGCACCCTCATAGATATCATCCTAACTAACTCGCCCTCCAAATACACCTCTGCTGTTTTCAATCAAGATCTCAGCGATCACGGCCTCATTGCCTGCATCCGTAATGGGTCTGCGACCAAACGACCACCGCTCATCACTGTCAAACGAGCCCTAAAACACTTCTGCGAGCAGGCCTTTCTATTTGACCTGGCCGGGGTATCCTGGACTGACATTGACCTCATCCCGTCAGTAGATGATGCCTGGGTGTTCTTTAAAAGTGCATTCCTCACCACCTTAAATAAGCATGCCCCATTCAAAAATATAGTCTTTGGTTCTCTCCAGACCTGTCTGCCCTTGACCAGCACAAAAACATCCTGTGGCGTTCTGCATTAGCATCGAATAGGCCCCGTGATATGCAACTTTTCAGGGAAGTTGGGAACAAATATACACAGGCAGTTAGGAAAGCTAAGGCAAGCTTTTTCAAACAGAAATTTGCATCATGTAGTACTAACTCAAAAAAGTTCCGGGACACTGTAAAGTCCATGGAGAATAAGACCACCTCCTCCCAGCTGCCCACTGTTCTGAGGCTAGGAAACGCTGTCACTACTGATAAATCCATTATAATTGAGAAATTCAATAAGCATACCCCGGTCAACTGCCCGGCACCCTCCACAGCAACCCACCAATGCCCCACCATTTCTCCTTTAGCCAAATCAAGATAGCCGATGTTCTGAAAAAGCTGCAAAATCTGGACCCCTACAAATCAGGCGGGCAAGACAATCTGGACCCTCTCTTTCTAAAATTATCTGCCGAAATTGTTGCAACCCCTATTACTAGCCTGTTCAACCTCTCTTTCGTATCGTCTGAGATCGCCAAAGATTGGAAAGCTGCCGCGGTCATCCCCCTCTTCAAAGGGGGTGACACTCTAGACCCAAACTGCTACAGACCTATATCTATCCTACCCTGTCTTTCTAAGGTCTTCGAAAGCCGTTGACAAACAGATTACCGACCATTTTGAATCCCACCGTACCTTCTCCGCTATGCAGTCTGGTTTCAGAGCTGGTCATGGGTGCACCTCAGCAACACTCAAGGTCCTAAACAACATCATAACCTCCATCGATTAGAGACATTACTGTGCAGCTGTATTCATCGACCTGGCCAAGGCTTTCGACTCTGTCAATCACCACATTCTTATTGGCAAGCTCGACAGCCTTGGTTTCTCAAATGATTGCCTCGCCTGGTTCACTAACTACTTCTCAGATAGATTTCAGTGTGTCAAATCGGAGGGCCTGTTGTCCGGACCTCTGGCAGTCTATGGGGGTGCCACAGGGTTCAATCCTCGGGCCGACTCTCTTCTCTGTATACATCAATGTTGTTGCTCTTGCTGCTGGTGATTATCTGGTACACCTCTACGCAGACGCCACCATTCTGTATACTTCTGGCCCTTCTTTGGATACAGTGTTAACTGACCTCCAGACGAGTTTCAATGCCATACAACTCTCCTTCCGTGACCTCCAACTGCTCTTAAACGCAAGTAAAACTAAATGCATGCTATTCAACCGATCACTGCCCGCACCTGCTCGCCCGTCCAGCATCACTACTCTGGACAGTTCTGACTTGGAATACGTGGACCACTACAAATACCTAGGTGTCTGGTTAGACTGTAAACTCTCCTTCCAGACTCACATTAAGCATCTCCAATCCAAAATTAAATCTAGAATTGGCTTCTTATATCGCAACAAAGCATCCTTCACTCATGCTGCCAAACATACCTTCGTAAAACTGACCATCCTACCGATCCTCGACTTCGGCGATGTCATCTATGAAAAAGCCTCCAACACTCTACTCAACAAACTGGATGCAGTCTATCACAGTGCCGTCCGTTTTGTCACCAAAGCCCCATACACTACTCACCATTGCGACCTATATGCTCTCGTTGGTTGGCCCTAGCTTTATACTCGTCCCCAAACCCACTGGCTACAGGTTATCTACAAGTCTCTGCCAGGTAAAGCCCTGCCTTATGTCAGCTCACGGGTCACCATAGCTGGTCTCACTGGTCACCCCCAAAGCCAATTCTTCCTTTGGTCGTCTTTCCTTCCTGTTCTCTGCTGCCAATGACTGGAACGAATTGCTAAAATATCTGAAGCTAGCTATAAGCACCAGCTGTCAGGGCAGCTCACAGATCACTGCACCTGTACATAGCCCATCTGTAAACAGCCTATCTATCTACTTACCACACCCCCATGCAGTATTTATTTATTTATTTTGCTCCTTTGCACCCCAGTATCTCTACTTGCACATTCATCTTCTGCACATCTACCATTCCAGTTTTTAATTGCTATATTGTAATTACTTTGCCACCATGGCCTATTTATTGCCTTTATTGCCTTAACTCCCTTATCTTACCTCATTTGCACTCACTGCAATTATACTTTTTTTATTTTGTTCTACTGTATTATTGTATTATTATTATTATGTTTTGTTTATTCCATGTGTAACTGTTGTATGTGTCAAATTGCTTTGCTTTATCTTGGCCAGGTCGTAGTTGCAAATGAGAACTTGTTCTCAACTAGTCTACCTGGTTAAATAAAGGTGAAATAAAATAAATATATATAAATATATATATATATATATATATATATATATATATATATATATATATATATATATATATATATATATATATATATAATTGAATTCCGCGCTCTGCAATTTCACAGGATGCTGTCGAAATGTTCCGTTAGCGGAACCCCTAGCCGTAAAATGTTCAAAACAATTGTGGAGTTGTTTATTGACTCCAACCTAAGTGTATGTGAACTTCCGACTTCAACTGTAGGTAGAGTTAAAGTGACTATGCGTAGATAATAACAGTAGCAGCAGCGTAGAAGAGGGTGGGGTTGAGGCAGTGCAAATAGTCTGTTTTGCCATTTGATTAGCTGTTCAGGAGTCTTATGGCTTGGGGGTAGAAGCTGTTTAGAAACCTTTTGGACCTAGACTTGGCGCTCCGGTACCGCTTGCCGTATGGTAGCAAAGACAACAGTCTATGTCTAGGGTGGCTGGAGTCCGGCAATTTTTAGGCCCTTCCTCTGACACCTGGTATAGAGGTTCTGGATGGCTGGAACCTTGGCCCCGGTGATGTACTGGGCCGCACGCACTACCCTCTGTAAGTGCCTTGCGGTCATAGGCCGAGCATTTGCCATACCAGGCAGTGATGCAACCCGCCAGGATGCTCTCGATGGTGCAGCTGTAAAATATTTTTGAGGATCTGAGGACCCATGCCAAATCTTTTGTCTCCTGAGGGGGAATAGGTTTTGCTGTGTCTCTTCACGACTGTCTTGGTGTGCTTGAACCATGTTAGTTTGGTTATGTGGACACCAAGGAACTTGATACTTTCAACTTGCTCCTCTACAGCCTCTTCAATGAGAAACCTCTTATGAAGTTGGTTTTGTAGCATCAACTGGGAATTTGATCTTTTTGACTGATATATATGATTGTTTCATAACTGCAAAGTAGCTCTAATGCTGTCAGTTCCACTTTAAAGGTCCAATGCAGCAGTTATTTCAATATTAAATCATTTCTGGGCAGCAGTTAAGTACCTTACAGTGATTGTTTTCAATTAAAATGCTCAAAAAGTAACAATAAATGCTTCACAGCGAAGGGCAATTTCTCAAGCGAAGATTTAGCTAGGACTGTCTGGGAGTGGTCTGAGTGGGGAGGGGAAAACTGGCTCTTATTGGCAGAGAGGTTTAAATCTTCTTTCTTAATGGAATATTAACTAATTCACCGCCTGCTGATTGTCACCAGGCATACAAAAACTCCATCCCACCAAAACAGGCACAAATTTCAGCCCATCTTTTCAAACTGCTCTTACAACTTAAAGGGCATTATCATTTCACAATTTTAATTCTAACCTCAATGTATATAAAACACAGGTAAATCACGTTTTTGAGTGCACTGTGCTTTTAATTAACCTCTCTTCTCTGTGTCCGTACCAGGCTTAGTCCCCACCTCAGTGTCGGAGCCCCCCCCCTTTAAATGCCTGCTGATCAACAAGCTGGATGGCAGCTGTCGCACCTTCAATGACTCAGAGCAGGAGGACCTGCAGGGCTTCGGCCTCTGTCTTGACCCAGTCTACGACGTCATCTGGAGGTCAGACTCAGTCTCTTTCTCTTTATTTCAATTTTTATCTCTTTCTCTCTATCCCTCCCTATTTCCTGTTCTTCTGAGTTTAGCTGTGTCTCATCGAACATCGTTTTCTATAAATAGGGTGCACTATTAATGTTTTCACACTAACGAGCAGAAACTGGTTACAGATCCTCCATAATTGTTGGAACCATGCTGGAAAGGACAATAGGGAAATAAAAAGCAGAGTCAGATCAGTACGGTTTGGGTCAGTCCTGTGGAGTGAATCTAGCATTGGTGATGCTATGTGGGGAGTATGGTATAATTTCAGACTCACTCTCCTTTTTAATGTGACAGACAGGAAACTCAAAACCCATAGTCAATAACCGCAGTGGTTTTAACTGTGTTATTTTTTTCTACCACTGTTAAGAGTACTGGTGGTACGGAGGGAGTATCAGAGGAAGTTTGTTTGCTTTGACTCGGTGTTGTAAGATATATTCTTATTTTCTAGATTGGAACGTTTAACACACATAAAACTGGGTTGTAGGCTGTATCGTATTTAACTTTATAAACCAGGTCGTTTGAATTCCAGCCATGTACATATGAGACGACCCACGGCTATGATGCAAAAAATCTTTACTGTTCTATTTCAAGTAGCTCTGTGTTCTTGATATGCCACGGCAAATGTGGAGAAAAGCAATAAGGAATTTATTTAACACATTAATACCCCTTGGTTCTAGCCTAGTGTTTGGTTTGCAAACATGGGGGTTTGTTAAAACCTTTCCGACCTCTGCAACAAAGTTGCAATTTACAAATGCAATCTCCCCTGTAGCCTAACATAGAGAGTGAAGAATGTCTTAATTAACGAGGCAGCAGCTTCACTGAGCCAGACAGGCGAATAATGCATCAGCATCATTATTATGAATATTTACAAATGTCAATTGAAAACTGCTAAAGCAAACCAAAATGCAGGTAGTTTGACTGATTGTGTTTGTTGTCCATGGCTAATAGCTAGCAATTGACAAGAATGCATAGCAGGACGCCTGCCGAGCAACCATTCTTTGATTGCATAGCAAAGATGGAAAGAGTACGAGTCACAATTAGTTGCAAGCAAATTTAGTTCCAGGTGCTGAAAAATACATTCCTATGTTTTTTTGGTTTTCATTGTCTTGAGATTGACATTAATCTACAGGATAGGGAGTTTATAATGTTAAACACTACCAGTCAAACGTTTGGACATACCTACTCATTCAAGGGTTTTTCTTTATTTGTACTATTTTCTACATTGTAGAATAATAATGAAGACATCACCTTTGAAATAACACATGTAATTTCTAAAAAAGTGTTAAACAAATCTAATTATTTGAGATTATTCAAAGTAGCCACCCTTTGCCTTGTCCTGACAGCTTTGCACACTCTTGGCATTCTCTCAACCAGCTTCATGAGGTCACCTGGAATTTGTGGAATTTCTTTCTTTTCTTAATGCTTTTGAGCCAATCATTTGTGTTGTGACATGGTAGGGGTGGTATACAGAAGATAGCCCTTTTTCGTACAAGACCAAGTCCATATTATCTGGCTTCCAGTTGAAGCTCACATCCGCTACAAGACCATGGTGCTTGCCTACGGAGCTGTGAGGGGAACGGCACCTCAGTACCTCCAGGCTCTGATCAGGCCCTACACCCAAACAAGGGCACTGCGTTCATCCACCTCTGGCTTGCTCGCCTCCCTACCACTGAGGAAGTACAGTTCCCGCTCAGCCCAGTCAAAACTGTTCGCTGCTCTGGCCCCCCAATGGTGGAACAAACTCCCCCACGACGCCAGGACATCTGAGTCAATCACCACCTTCCGGAGACACCTGAAACCCCACCTCTTTAAGGAATACCTAGGATAGGATAAAGTAATCCTTCTCACCCCCCTTAAAAGATTTAGATGCACTATTGTAAAGTGGCTGTTCCACTGGATGTCATAAGGTGAATGCACCAATTTGTAAGTCGCTCTGGATAAGAGCGTCTGCTAAATGACTTAAATGTAATGTAAATGTAAATAAGCGAAGAGAAACGACAGTCCATCATTACTTTAAGACATGAAGATCAGTCAAGAAATGTGAAAGTTTCTTCAAGTGCAGTTGCAAAAACCATCCAGCGCTATGATGAAACTGGCTCTCATGAGGACCGCCACAGGAAAGGAAGACTCAGTTACCTCTGCTGTAGAGGATAAGTTTGTTACTGTTGCGAGCCTCAGAAATTGCTTCCCAAATAAATGCTTCACAGAGTTCGAAGTAACAGACACATCTCAACAACAACTGTTCAGAGGAGACTGTGTGAATCAGGCCTTCAAGTTTGAATTGCTGCAAAGAAACCACTCCTAAAGGACACCAAAAATAAGAAGAGATTTTTGGTTCCAACCGCCGTGTCTTTGTGAGAAGCAGAATAGGTGTACAGCTGACCTCGTGTGTGGTTCCCACCGTGAAGCATGGAGGAGGAGTTGTGATGGTGTGGGGGTGCTTTGCTGCTGACACTGTCAGTGATTTATTTAGAATTTAAGGCACACTTAACCAGCATGGCTACCTCAGCATTCTGCATCCATACGCCATACCATCTGGTTTGAGCTTATTGGGACTATCATTTGTTTTTCAACAGGACAATGACCCAACACACCTCCAGACTGTGTAACGGCTATTTGACGAAGAAGGATGATTTGGACTGCAGAGTGAAGGAAAAGCAGCCAACAAAAGCAGCAAACTCCTTCAAGATTATTGGATGACATTCCTTGTGAAGCTGGTTCAGAGAATGCCAAGAGTGTGCAAAGCTGTCATTAAGGCAAATGGTGGCTACTTTTAAGAATTTGAAATCTAAATTATATTTTGATTTGCTGAATACTTTTTTTGTTACAACATGATTCCATATGTGTTGTTTTATAGTTTTTATGTCATCACTATTCTACAATTTAGAAAATGGAAGAAAAAAAACAAACTTTTGACTGGTACTGTGTAAGTTACAACAGAGACCATTTTCAGCAATGTTATTTTGCTTATGATTAGCTGCTGTGTGTGACTGTTTGAAAGGTTTGCAATCGTGCCAGTTGACATTAAGTTGTCTACAGTCATGGCTAACAGGCAAGGAAACTGATGGCTCGAGAAATCAGAGTTGATTTCAAACGGATTTGACCACAATTCACCATATTCCCAATGTCGAAGTTGCTTATGACTGTAATTAACACAAATATTGACAGCCTATACCCATTATTTGTGCAGATTACGCTAGGTGGGGCGCTACTTGTCTCATTTTATTTAAGTCTCTTGATCGACTACACTTTTTTGCCCACGTTTACTGACACCGGCCATATTCAACGGGTGTTGAGAGTCGGTTAATTCGCCAGTTATTCTGCGCTCTGGCACACACAGGCAAGAGTGCTCTGAAATTGCTGTTGATAGCCAGAGCGAATTTACCAGCTATGTATATAAACAGTTGTCGCAGTGACATCAACATTCATTTGAAATGTTTACTTGCGTAGTGGAGTCTTTTGTTTAGACATGTAGCTAGCTAGCTAAACAATGAACCATAATCCCAACTCGTGACATTACTACACTGCATGAAACTGCAGGTAGCTAACCAACCATGTTTAATGTTAGCTAGCTAACATTAGGCTATAACTAGCAAAGCAAATGGCTCTGAGATACGAATAATATGACTACACAGATCATACACAGATCATAAAGTGGAGAGCAGCACTTATGCAGTAATATATCTACTACGCAATATACACTACTCCAAAAAATTAAGGGAACACTAAAATAACACATCCTAGATCTGAATGAATGAAATATTCTTATTAAATACCTTTTTCTTTACAAAATCACAAAAAAATTATCAATGGAAATCAAATGTTTCAACCCGTGGAGGTCTGGATTTGGAGTCACACTCAGTGTTAAACCACACTACAGGCTGATCCAACTTTGATGTAATGTCCTTAAAACAAGTCAAAATGAGGCTCAGTAGTGTGTGTGGCCTCCACGTGCCTGTATAACCTCCCTACGCCTGGGCATGCTCCTGATGAGGTGGCGGATGGTCTCCTGAGGGATCTCCTCCCAGACCTGGACTAAAGCATCCGCCAACTCCTGGACAGT
Source organism: Oncorhynchus keta (assembly GCF_023373465.1). Lineage (NCBI taxonomy): Eukaryota > Metazoa > Chordata > Actinopteri > Salmoniformes > Salmonidae > Oncorhynchus > Oncorhynchus keta. The sequence continues at coordinate 48,131,804 of NC_068454.1, forward strand.
CTGTGGTGCAACGTGGCGTTGGTGGATGGAGCGAGACATGATGTCCCAGGTGTGCTCAATTGGATTCAGGTCTGGGGAACGGGCGGGCCAGTCCATAGCATCAATGCCTTCCTCTTGCAGGAACTGCTGACACACTCCAGCCACATGAGGTCTTGCATTGTCTTGCATTAGGAGGAACCCAGGACCAACCGCACCAGCATATGGTCTCACAAGGGGTCTGAGGATCTCATCTCAGTACCTAATGGCAGTCATGCTACCTCTGGCGAGCACATGGAGGGCTGTGCGGCCCCCCCAAAGAAATGCCACTGCACACCATGACTGACCCACCACCAAACCGGTCATGCTGGAGGATGTTGCAGGCAGCAGAACGTTCTCCACGGCATCTCCAGACTGTCACGTGTGTCACATGTGCTCATTGTGAACCTGCTTTCATCTGTGAAGAGTTGGGCCCTCATACCACCATCATGTAGTCTGTTTCTGACCGTTTGAGCAGACACATGCACATTTGTGGCCTGCTGGAGGTCATTTTGCAGGGCTCTGGCAGTGCTCCTCCTTGCACAAAGGCAAAGGTAGCGGTCCTGCTGCTGGGTTGTTGCCCTCCTACGGCCTCCTCCACGTCTCCTGATGTACTGTCCTGTCTCCTGGTAGCGCCTCCATGCTCTGGACACTACGCTGACAGACACAGCAAACTTCTTGCCACATCTCGCATTGACGTGCCATCCTGGATGAGCTGCACTACCTGAGCCAATTGTGTGGGTTGTTGACTCCGTCTCATGCTACCACTAGAGTGAAAGCACCGCCAGCATTCAAAAGTGCACAACAGCATGTGAAATTTATTGTCAATCAGCGTTGCTTCCTAAGTGGACAGTTTGATTTCACAGAAGTGTGATTGACTTGGAGTTACATTGTGTTGTTTAAGTTTTCCCTTTATTTTTTTGAGCAGTGTATATTTTTTAAAAGCAGCGTTAGACAGGATTACCTACACATGCTGACCAGCTCAAATAGACAAAAGCGTGCTACATGGCAGACCAAGGTTGGAAGGTTGCTGACTTCTTCTGTGGCTAAACCAACTAGGCTCGTAATTTAACATTTTTATTCGTATTAACAGATGGCATACTTGTTTAGCAAGACACATGAACGTTCACATGTTCCAGAAAGCCTTTCCACCACCTACCCCCCAAAAAACACATTTTGATCATTTGAAAAAGTTTACGTTCAAATGGATCTCCAGTGAAGTGATGAAGCGCGACATATGGCTAGTTTCCTGAAACTAGTCACATACACTACCAGTCAAAAGTTTTAGAACACCTACTCATTCAATGGTTATTCTTTATTTTTACTATTTTCTACATTGTGGAATAATTGTGAAGACATTAAAACTATGAAATAACACACATCATGTAGTAACCAAAACAGTGTTAAACAAATCAAAATACATTTTATATTTGGCATTCTTTAAATAGCCATCACCAATAAGAAGAAGAGACTTGATTCGGCCAAGAAACATGAGCAATATACATTAGACCGGTGAAAATCTGTCCTTTGGTCTGTTGAGTCCAAATAATTTATTTTTGGTACCAACCGCCATGTCTTTGTGATGCAGAGAAGGTGAACGGATAATCTCTGCATGCGTGGTTCCCACGTGAAGCATGGAGGATGAGGTGTGATGGTGCGGGTTGCTTTGCTGGTGAAACAACTGTCAGTGATTTCAAAGCACACTTAACCAGCATGGCTACCACAGCATTCTGCAACGATACGCTATCCCATCTGGTTTGTGCTTAGTGGGATTATTATTTATTTTTCAACAGGACAGTGACCCAACACACCTCCAGGCTGTGTAAGGGCTATTTGACCAAGAAGGAGAGTGATGATGTGCTGCATTAGATGACCTGGCCTCCACAATCACCCCGACCTCAACCCAATTGAGATGGTTTGGGATGAGTTGGACCCCAGAGTGAAGGAAAAGCAGCCAACAAGTGCTCAGCACATATGGGAACTCCTTCAAGACTCTTGGAAAAGCATTCCAGTTGAAGCTTGTTGAGGGAATTGCCAAGTATGTGCAAAGCTGTCAAGGCAAAGTGTGGCTGCTTTGAAGTATTATGCTTGTACCAATCACTTGTTTGATTCCATATGTGTTATTTCATTGTTTTGATGTCTTCACTATTATTCTACAATGTAGAACATAGTGAAAATAAAAACCCTTGAATGAGAAGACGTGTGTAAACATTTGACTGGTACTGTATGTCCCTGATGGGTAGGAGCACACTCCAACTGATGCAATGGGCCGTCTTTACCATCCGCTGGAGTGCTTTCTGGTCATGTATGTAGCAATTCCTGTCTGTGATGCAGCCGGTCAAGATACTCTTGATGGCGCAGCAGTAGTATTTGGAGAGGACCCGAGGCGGCATGCCAAATTTATTCAGCCGCCTTAGGAAGTAGAGACGCTGTTGCGCCCACTGGACAGGGTTCAAGAGGCAAATGTTGGGAATTTTGATTTATTATTTTATTATCCACCACGATCTGTAATTCAACCATGCTTACTACAAGTTTAGATAGCTGACCGCTAGATGTTTTGCTGGCATGGGCTAATTGACTACAGATGCACAACCACATTTCTAAATTGCACCTTGTGTATTCTAACTCTCATAAGTAAGTGAAAAAATATATATATTTGTTGTAAATGGTTAAAAGCTAGTTGCCCTTCCCTGGTATACAGAGATGAAAACAATTCACAGGGATAAAACAAATGTGACTGTAAATGGTATTAAATGAGTGTGTGCAATTAACCAATTTATAAAAATGCTTAAAATTAATGAATAAAACTGAATTCTGTATTTGAACAAATGTGCAGTAGCAAAGTCTGAGGCAAAATATCATTTTGATTCCTTTGGAAAGTGTCAAATTGGACTACTTCACTACTGGTTCTATAATTTTTGGTTTAAGTTTGATAAAACATTCAGGATGGAGTTAGCCTGACTAAAACCCTGCATAATTCATTTGTTGCCATGCTTCGGTCAAGCACTACTCATAAAGCATATTTAGAATATAAGGTTATTATTCAAAAGTGTCAAACTGTTCATGTCAAACTGACATTTAAGCCATATCGCCTATCCCTTGAGAAATGTTTGGTCTACGAAATACGGTGCATTTGGAAAGTATTCAGACCCCTTTCGTTTTTTGACATTTTGTTACCTTGCAGCCTATTCTAAAATGGATTAAATGAAAATGCTCCTCATCAGTCTATAGACAATACCCCATAATAACAATGCGAAAACAGGATTTTTGAAATTTTGCCAATCTATTTGTTAAATTTGTTTTATAAGTTTGTAACCTAGCCAAATGTGGAAAGTCAAGGAGTCTGAATGCTTTTCGAATTACCTGTATTTCTGAATGCTCTGTAACCTTGTTACCTTACATACACACAGACATCCTTTAAAACCCTCTATTTGATCTTTCAACTCCTCACTGTCCTCCCACCTGTAGATTTCTGCCGGCATCGAGGGAGATGTGGTGCTACAACGCCGTGATTGCCGATGCCCGTGTGCCCTCGGCCACGGACCTCCAGGCCACCTGCAGCATCCTCAGCCCTGAGCTGGCGCTGCCCGCCGGCTCCCACACCACCACCACCCGCTCCCACGGAGCCCTGCACATACTGGGTATAATCAGAATGATGATACTAATTTGACAGACCTCTTTCTGTGGATTTTTACTGATAGGGCCGTACTTGCTACAAAGTTACAGAAAGCTAAACCAACACCCACACAAACATAAATTGGATACATTGTAAATGAAGGTCTAATGATGGAAAACTAGCTAGCATTGATATGTCTTTGTAGAGATTGCATGAATTTCTGTCAATTTTGCAGTCATGATGCAAGTGGTGCTATGCTGTCATCCTCCCACATGTTTCTAGTTTGAACAGCTGTTTTCAGCAACTGCTAATGTAGAATTCATTTGTGATATTGGCAGATTTGCTAACAGACGATTTAGCTAACTTTTTGCCTAGTGTTTGATATGCAATGTGATGAACAGTGTGTCTGGCTGGACAACACAGCATCTCTTCTAAGCCAGGCAAAATTGCACATAAGCTTATTGTTATTTATGTATTCAAACAAGTATCACAAACAAAACGGCTTGAACGCTTCCGCTCTGTACAATTATCTTGGAAATAATGCCAATATCACGTTGTCCATTATTTTCAAGAAAATATAAAGTGGATGTGTTTATCTCTTAAATATTTTGGCCATGTTGGCCAGGAAATACAGTCAGCTATTTGATTCATACTATTTTACTATTTGCCTCAGTATTTAAATTGACATGTCTCTGCCAGCTCAGTGCATCAATGCAACTATTGGCCAAATGTATGTTGCTTGATATCAGTGGTCTCGTCACTCTACTGTCGCTGTCTCTCTCACTCCCTCTCTCTCTCCCTCTCCGCTTTACACTGAAGCACTTTTGACATTTCCTTTTGATAACTATTGAAAACGCTTTTAGTACTTAGTGTTAGATCTTATTTATTTAATCGTATTCTCTCCGGGCATGGGAGCATTATACATGCCTAGTTATAAGAAATAACTAGTTATAAGAAAAGCATTATTCTGTACTATAATAATAATAATAATAATAATAATAACCCACTTTAACAGAGCGCTATTACAGCAGTACTGCCAAGCACTTTAAAAAAGCATAGCAAAAATAGACAAAACAATTAACAGAGGTGTCAATTCCTCTGATAATGTTAAGCACATTATTAATAATGTTAAGCAAAGTCCCCTGTGTGTGCTGTGACCAGGTTGCCTGGATACGCTGGCGACCATGCAGGAGCTGAAGATGGGTGTGACCAGCACAGAAGAGGAGACTCAGGCCGTTATGAAGGTCTACTCCAAAGAAGACTACAGCGTGGTCAACCGCTTTGAGAGTGAGTCCTCAGTCCACACACGGGATTTTTGCTGATGACTAACAGGAGATCATGGTTTTATTTTCTCATCTTCTACTACAGTATTTGTCACACTCAGACATTTCTCTTATCACTTTTTCATGATTTTGGTTTGATTCATTTATTTACAAGACATTCCAGCCAGAAACAACATTACATATACTTCATTACCAGTGATATATTAAAAATATTCCATTTCAAGTTTATTGTAATTCAAGGAAGCTTTAGGATGTATTGGAACAGTATTCCAATATGTTCATATGTCATATCGCAGTGACTGGATGCTTCTAATAAAACTAACCTCATTGTATTGTTATGAGCACAGATGATGCTGAAAGAGCTGACTTATCGCAACTTCTTGTGTAATGTCATAGGTCACGGGGGTGGCTGGGGTTACTCGGCCCACTCGGTGGAGGCCATCCGCTTCTGTGCTGATGCGGACATCCTGCTGGGGGGGCTGGGCCTGTTCGGGGGCCGTGGGGAGTACACCGCTAAGATCAAGGTCAGTGGCAGGGATACTAGCAAATACACTGCATTTCCTCTAGCTCGGTTTTCTAGGTCCATACAGTGCCTTCAGAAAGTATTCATACACCTTTACTTTTTCCACATTTAGTTGTGTTACAGCCTGAATTCAAAATGGATGAAATATTTTTTTCTCAACCAGTTACACACATCTAACCCATAATGACAAAGTGAAAACATGTTTTTGAAAACTTTGCTAATTTCATGAAAATGAAATACAGAAATATCTCATTTACGTAAGTATTCACACCCCTCAATCAATAATTTGTGGTACCACCTTTGGCAGCGACTATGGCTGAGTCTTTCTGGGTGAGTTTCTAGGAGCTTACCACACCTGGGTTGTGCAACATTTGCCCATTATTCTTTTAAAAAATTATTCAAGCTCTGTCAAATTTGGTTCTTAGACCATTTTTCCGGTCTTGCCAGTTTTTGCCTTGTGTTTGAAGTTATTTTCCTGCTGAAAGGTGAAGTGATCTTTCAGTGTCTGATGGAAAGCAGACTGAACCAGGATTTCCTGTAGAATTTTGCCTGTGCAAGACTAGGTAATGTGTTGTATTTTATTTGCCCCAAACATAACACTTTGTATTCAGGACAAAAAGTTAATTTGCCACATATTTTGCAGTATTACTTTGTGCATTGTTGCAAACAGGACGCATGTTTTTGATTATTTTTTATATTGTACAGGCTTCCTTTTTTAAAGTCACCATTGTCTACTTAAAGAAATATATATATATATATATATATATATATATATATATATATATATATATATATATATATATATATATATATATATATATACACACAGTGGGGCAAAAAAGTATTTAGTCAGCCACCAATTGTGCAAGTTCTCCCACTTAAAAAGATGAGAGGCCTGTAATTTTCATCATAGGTACACTTCAACTATGACAGACAAATTGAGAAAAAAAATCCAGAAAATCACATTGTAGGATTTTTAAGGAATTTATTTGCACATTATGGTGGAAAATAAGTGTTCGGTCACCTACAAACAAGGAAGATTTCTGGCTCTCACAGACCTCTTCTTTAAGAGGCTCCTCTGTCCTCCACTCGTTACCTGTATTAATGGCACCTGTTTGAACTTGTTATCAGTATAAAAGACACCTGTCCACAACCTCAAACAGTCACACTCCAAACTCCACTATGGCCAAGACCAAAGAGCTGTCAAAGGACACCAGAAACAAAATTGTAGACCTGCACCAGGCTGGGAAGACTGAATCTGCAATAGGTAAGCAGCTTGGTTTGAAGAAATCAACTGTGGGAGCAATTATTAGGAAATAGAAGACATACAAGACCACTGATAATCTCCCTCGATCTGGGGCTACACGCACGATCTCACCCCGTGGGGTCAAAATGATCACAAGAACGTTGAGCAAAAATCCCAGAATCACACGGTGGGACCTAGTGAATGACCTGCAGAGAGCTGGGACCAAAGTAACAAAGCCTACCATCAGTAACACACTACGCCTCCAGGGACTCAAATCCTGCAGTGCCAGATATAACTTTTTGGTCAAAACTCAACTCGTCGTGTTATTATATATTATTATTGGAGGACAAAGAATGCTGAGTTGCATCCAATGAACACCATACCTACTGTGAAGCATGGGGGTGGAAACATCATGAGATATCCCTAAAATCATGAGATATCCCTAAAATCGGTGTTCTCACGGAAATGTCTGTAATGTCCAGTGGTGAAAAGTACTTAAGTAAAAATACCTTTACCTACTACTTAGTCATGTTTTGGGGTATATGTACTTTACTATTTATTTTTTTATTTTTACTTCAGAACATTCCTAAATAAAGTAATGTACTTTTTACTCCTTACATTTTCCCTGACACCCAAATGTACACGTTACATTTTGAATGCTTAGCAGGACAGGAAAATGGTCCAGAACATCCCTGCTCATCCCTACTGCCTCTTATTTGGCGGACTCACTAAACACAAATGCTTAATATGTAAATTATGTCAGTGTTGGAGTGTGCCCCTGACACTCCATGAATTAAAAAATACCATCGGGTTTACCTAATATAAGGAATTTGAAATGATCTGTACTTTTACTTTCACTTTTGATACTAAAGTATATTTATATTCAAATACTTTTAGACTTTTACTCAAGTAGTATTTTAATGGGTGACCTCTTTTACTTGTTAAGGTATCTTATACTTGAGTATAAGTAGACGATGGGGTACTTTTTCCACCACTGGTAGCGTCTGAAACTATTATGACCACTCTGGAAAGGTGAGACTCGAACACAATGGTGTACGACCCTCACAAGTGACACCCAACTCGTCTGTAGGTAATCTGTACTTTTTTTTTGAATGAATGGAAGTACGAAGGGAGTTGTGCCTACACAAAATAGGGTTAAATATGTATTTTTAAAAAAAAACATGTATTTCCTGAGCTTTCTTATATCTCCTAGATATAGGACAAGCATGTCATCCTTGTTTGTTATGATTTATTGTTTTACTATCTTTTTTGCCATTTATGAATGTGTTATTTAATGCGTTTCTCTGGGCTATAGTAGTAAAGGCCAAATGCAATATTTGTGACTCACATCCTGGATTCGGTCTTATGTAGCAAAATTCGAAATTGTGTTTTTTACATTGGATAAAAGTAAAGACTCAGAGCTACAAAATGGTATACAGTGGATTTTTGAGGAACAATGGGAAAGTAATTCTACTTTGAAAGTTGATAAACTTGTAAACTCACTTTTGAGAAAAGGGCCTTTTATTTTTTTGGTACCTACTGGAGAGCTCTCCTTTGTCTTCACACATTTTGCATTGTTCACACCCTTTTAAGCCAGCCCCGCCCATCTCTTTCAGGATTCACATATGAAGTCATGTGCTAAACAGTGACTAGAGCAGTAAATATTAAGACTAAAATTAGTAGTAGCCTACAGTAAGGAAACATTCCAGGTAAACAAAGTGATCACATAAAAAATATTAGATGATGCTTACCCAGACACACGAAATTGATGGGGACATGTGAAAGAAATGCAATAAACCCCCAGCCACATCCAGTGGTGGAAAAAGTACAACATTTTCATACTTGAGTAAATGTGAAATACCTTAATAAAAAATGGCAAAAGTAAAAGTCACACAGTAACATTCTACTTGAGTTAGTCTAACAGTATTTGGCTTTAAAAATACTTAAGTACATTTTTGCAATTCCATTTACTTTTTATACTTAAGTATCAAAAGAAAAAGTGTAAATAATTTAACATTCCTTCTGTTAAACCAGACAGCCCAAATTTGTATTTTTATTGCCAGATACCCAGGGGCACATTCCAACACGCAAACATAAATTACAAACAAAGCATTTGTGTTTAGTGAGTCTACCAAATTAAATGCATTAGCGGTGACCAGGAATATTCTCTTGATAAGTGTTTGAATTGGACAATTTTCCTGTCAAAATGTTTTTAAGTACTTTTGCGTGTCAGAGAAAATGTCTGGAGTGAAATTAACAATATTTTCTTTCGGAATGTAGTGAAGTAAAAGTTGCCAGAAATATAAATAGTAAAATAATGTACAGATACTGAAGTATTATGAGAGAATAATTGCAAGATTATTTTATAATATTGTAATTGCATCAAATGGTTGTTTTATGCAACAGAATAAGGGGTTGTTAGAACACGTGTGTGTTCTACTGAAAGTGGGCCTCTGGGAGATTTAACACTGACAGTGGATTTACGATAAACCTAACAAGACCGCAATCCATAGCATGATTAGTGTCTGTGTGCCCGAATGGAAGGTACCAGGGAGAGATGTCTCGGGGGCAATGATATGTTTTTATAGCAGATAATGTCTTCTGTGAATTATAAGCATTTTTCACACAAATCTTAACCTTGTGACCCATTCCAAACATCTGTTTGTCATGTAGACCGAAGGGGGTGTCTTAGCTATAAAAGGCCATGGTATCTTTTATCGTTGTGCTCTCGACGAATCTCAGATAATGTGAATTATAAGCATTTTTCACACAAATCTTAACCTTGTGACCCATTCCAAACATCTGTTTGTCATGTAGACCGAAGGGGGTGTCTTAGCTATAAAAGGCCATGGTATCTTTTATCGTTGTGCTCTCGACGAATCGTGGGGATGGGGGGTCGTTGAAGAGCTCCATTACTGCAATAATTAAATCATGTTTGATTGACTTGAAGAAATCTAAGAGTCTCCTTTTGATTACAATAATTCCATAACAGTAGTACTTTAAAGTATTTTTACTGAAGGATTTTACACCACTGCCCAAATGCCTTCACACCAGTTCATTAGTATACTTTATATACTGTTGCACACACACTTATAACATAGTATTCCATACATAAGTAAAGGCCATGCAACCGGAGTTGAAACCGAAGTGAGGTGCACATGTACAGCACATAAACATATGCATTCGCAATATATTTATGTTTTGGACACTTGATACGGTCACATGTTGTGGTTTGTCACAAAATCATGTTATGACCACACATATCAATATTCATTTTATATATAAACATTTTGCTAACCAGAATAGAAAGAGGAGTGGGAGGCCCCAGGGCACAACTGAGTAAGAGGACAAGTACATTCGTGTCTAGTTTGAGAAACAGAAGCTTCACAATTCCTCAACTGGCAGCTTCATTAAATAGTACCTGCAACACACCAGTCTCCATATCAACAGTGAAGAGGTGACTTCGGGATGCTGGCCTTCTAGGCAGAGCTGCAAAGAAAAAGCCATATCTCAGATTGTCCAATAAAAAACTAAATATCAAGATGGGCAAAAGAACACAGACACTGGACAGAGGAACTCTGTTTATGTCTGTTGTTGAATCTTGATATTTTCATACAAATATTTACACATGTTTAGTTTGCTGAAAATAAACGCAGTTTATTTTTTTGCTGAGTTTATACATCTATATTTATGTAGTGTGTGTGTGTGTATATGTATGTGTGTAAATATACAGTGGGGAAAACAAGTATTTGATACACTACCGATTTTACAGGTTTTCCTACTTACAAAGCATGTAGAGGTCTGTAATTTTTTATCATAGGTACACTTCAACTGTGAGAGACGGAATCTAAAAGACAAATTCCAGAAAATCACATTGTATGATTTTTAAGTATTAAATTAGCATTTTATTGCATGACGTAAGCATTTGATCACCTACCAACCAGTAAGAATTCCGGCTCACAGACAGTTTTTCATTAAGAAGCCCTCCTGTTCTCCACTCATTGCCTGTATTAACTGCACCTGTTTGAACTCGTTACCTGTATAAAAGACACCTGTCCACACACTCAATCAAACAGACTCCAACCTCTCCACAATGGCCAAGACCAGAGAGCTGTGTAAGGACATCAGGGATAGAATTGTAGACCTGCACAAGGCTGGGATGGGCTACAGGACAATAGGCAAGCAGCTTGGTGAGAATGCAACAACTGTTGGCGCAATTATTAGGAAATGGAAGAAATTCAAAATGACGGTCAATCACCCTCGGTCTGGGGCTCCATGCAACATCTCACCTCGTGGGGCATCAATGATCATGAAGAAGGTGAGGGATCAGCCCAGAACTACACGGCAGGACCTGGTCAATGACCTGAAGAGATCTGGGACCACAGACTCAAAGAAAACCATTAGCAACACACTACGCCGTCATGGATTGAAATCCTGCAGCGCACGCAAGGTCCCCCTGCTCAAGCCAGCGCATGTCCAGGCCGTCTGAAGTTTGCCAATGGCCATCTGGATGATCCAGAGGAGGAATGGGAGGAGGTCATGTGGTCTGATGAGACAAAAATAGAGCTTTTTGGTCTGAACTCCACCCGCCGTGTTTGAAGGAAGAAGAAGGATGAGTACAACCCCAAGAACACCATCCCAACCGTGAAGCATGGAGGTGGAAACATCATTTTTTGGGGATAGGACTGCACCGTATTGAGGGGAGGATGGATGGGGCCATGTATCGCGAGATCTTGGCCAACAACCTCCTTCCCTCAGTAAGAGCATTGTAGATGGGTCGTGGCTGGGTCTTCCTGCATGACAACGACCCGAAACACACAGCCAGGGCAACTAAGGAGTGGCCTAGCCAGTCTCCAGACCTGAACCCAATATAAAATCTTTGGAGGGAGCTGAAAGTCCGTATTGCCCAGCGACAGTCCCGAAACATGAAGGATCTGGAGAAGGTCTGTATGGAGGTTACCATACAGGTTACAGGTACCGCTGGCTACGTCCCTTCCGTCTTCAAGAGAGCGAGAGTTGCACCCCTTCTGAAAAAACCTACACTCGATCCCTCCGATGTCAACAACTACAGACCAGTATCCCTTCTTTCTTTTCTCTCAAACTCTTGAACGTGCCGTCCTTGGTCAGCTCTCCCGCTATCTCTCTCAGAATGACCTTCTTGATCCAAATCAGTCAGGTATCAAAGCTAGTCATTCAACTGAGACTGCTCTTCTCTGTATCACGGAGGCGCTCCGCACTGCTAAAGCTAACTCTCTCTCCTCTGCTCTCATCCTTCTAGACCTATCGGCTGCCTTCGATACTGTGAACCATCAGATCCTCCTCTCCACCCTCTCCGAGTTGGGCATCTCCGGCGCGGCCCACGCTTGGATTGCGTCCTACCTGACAGGTCGCTCCTACCAGGTGGCGTGGCGAGAATCTGTCTCCTCACCACGCGCTCTCACCACTGGTGTCCCCCAGGGCTCTGTTCTAGGCCCTCTCCTATTCTCGCTATACACCAAGTCACTTGGCTCTGTCATAACCTCACATGGTCTCTCCTATCATTGCTATGCAGACGACACACAATTAATCTTCTCCTTTCCCCCTTCTGATGACCAGGTGGCGAATCGCATCTCTGCATGTCTGGCAGACATATCAGTGTGGATGACGGATCACCACCTCAAGCTGAACCTCGGCAAGACGGAGCTGCTCTTCCTCCCGGTGAAAGACTGCCCGTTCCATGATCTCGCCATCACGGTTGACAACTCCATTGTGTCCTCCTCCCAGAGCGCTAAGAACCCTGTCGTTCTCAACTAACATCAAGGCGGTGGCCCGTTCCTGTAGGTTCATGCTCTACAACATCCGCAGAGTACGACCCTGCCTCACACAGGAAGCGGCGCAGGTCCTAATCCAGGCACTTATCTCCCGTCTGGATTACTGCAATTCGCTGTTGGCTGGGCTCCCTGCCTGTGCCATTAAACCCCTACAACTCATCCAGAACGCCGCAGCCCGTCTGGTGTTCAACCTTCCCAAGTTCTCTCACGTCACCCCGCTCCTCCGCTCTCTCCACTGGCTTCCAGTTGAAGCTCGCATCCGCTACAAGACCATGGTGCTTGCCTACGGAGCTGTGAGGGGAACGGCACCTCAGTACCTCCAGGCTCTGATCAGGCCCTACACCCAAACAAGGGCACTGCGTTCATCCACCTCTGGCCTGCTCGCCTCCCTACCACTGAGGAAGTACAGTTCCCGCTCAGCCCAGTCAAAACGGTTCGCTGCTCTGGCTCCCCAATGGTGGAACACACTCCCTCACGACGCCAGGACAGCGGAGTCAATCACCACCTTCCGGAGACACCTGAAACCCCACCTCTTTAAGGAATACCTAGGATAGGATAAAGTAATCCTTCCCCCTTAAAAGATTTAGATGCACTATTGTAAAGTGGCTGTTCCACTGGATGTAATAAGGTGAATGCACCAATTTGTAAGTCGCTCTGGATAAGAGCGTCTGCTAAATGACTTAAATGTAAATGTAATGTAAATGAGGTGTGGGTCATAATCCCTGCTGCAGTGTGTGCAAACCTGGTCAAGAACTACAGGAAACGTATGATCTCTGTCATTGCAAACAAAGGTTTCTGTACCAAATATTAAGTTCTGCTTTTCTGATTTATCAAATACTTATGTCATGCAATAAAATGCAAATGAATTACTTAAAAATCTTTTTGTTGATTTTTGTTTTAGATTCCGTCTCTCACAGTTGAAGTGTACCATTGATTAAAAAAATTACAGAGCTCTACAAAAAAAAAAAAACCTGCAAAATCATTCTCCCCACTGTATGTAATCTTAGTAGTTTGAGTACACCTCCAAGATCAAGGTTAGTAGGTATACTAGCATCAACTGTTTTTGTATTTATCAATGTATTCATTTAATTGCTAGGTTCTGTGATATTGAACAAATTAGCCAAGAGCTGAATTCATGCCGCAGTCCGAATAGAGGTATATTCAAGTTCTGCTGGTAAAGGTTGACTCTTGTCTGTTGTCACTGACTTGTGTTGTGTGTTACTCCCCAGTTGTTTGAGCTGGGGCCTGATGGTGGAGACCATGAGACAGATGGGGACCTCATGGCTGAGACTGACGTCCTGGCCTACGACTGCGCTGCCAGGGAGAAGTACGCCATGATGTTTGACGAGCCGGTGCTGCTGCAGCTTGGCTGGTGGTATGTGGCCTGGGCCCGGGTGTCTGGGCCCAGCTCAGACTGTGGCTCTCACGGACAGGCCACCATCACCACAGATGACAGGTACCTACTGGGGTCCATAGAAATACAATTACTTGAACAGATATCCCCATTCCTCATTGTACATTGTGAATTATGTGATCCTACTCCTTTTTGCAGTGTGGTCTTTCAGTTCAAGAGTTCCAAGAAGTCAAACAACGGTACCGACGTGAATGCAGGTCAAATACCTCAGCTATTGTACAGGCAAGTCATTTTCCTACACTCCTAATGTTGCCTGATTTGTGACCCGTATATTGATGAACTTCAAGTAACCAACTTTATAATGGGAATGTAATGTGGTTGTTTTACTACTGCAGACTTCCGTCGAACGATGGCAACGCAGCCAAAGGGAAACAGCAGACCAGTGAGCCGGTTCACATCCTCAAACGCTCCTTCGCCCGAACCGTCTCAGTGGTACGTACCATATGCTTGTGTTTCCCCTAGCTAGACTTGGTCCAAGGCAGACCCCAGAATCAGAACACTGGCTTGTATGATAGCAATATTGAAACCAATTTTGTTCATCAGGCACCAAATGGAAGAAATTGATTTAAACAGAGAGGAGGAGCTACCTGGACTGGTCCAATAAGAAACACTTATTTTAGTTTTCTGTTGCAAAATGTTTGGAAAATGTTTCCATTGCATGCCCTATTGAACATCACCCTGGAGTGTAATATAACATTTGTTAGGATGTAAGCTAGTTTCATGAATAGGTTGTAAAACTGTAGTAAACAGGTAATAAACATGCAGTAAAGTTGTCCTCCCCTCCTCTCCCTGTAGGAGTGTTTTGAGTCCCTGCTGAGGATCCTCCACTGGAGCTGGACCACCCTGGTGCTGGGGGTGGAGGAGCTGAGAGGCCTGAAAGGCTTCCAGTACACGGCTACCCTGCTGGACCTGGAGCGTCTGCGCTTCGTAGGGACCTGCTGCCTTCGCCTGCTCCGTGTCTATATCTGTGAGATCTTCCCCATCTCTGGTAGGCTCTCTGGTAGGGTTACAGAGATGCATGTGCACTAACGTGTACACATACGTGGGTAGACACGGAAGTATACATGGACACACACAAAGGCGCATGTACTGTAGACACACACACAAACAACCATTCAGGTGCTCATAGTAGTACACAGGTAACACACACAGGTAATACGCGCACACACACACAGGTAACACACCACACACACACACAGGTAGCAAAAATATGGAAATTATAGAAAAGACTAAATCAAGAAGTTGATACCAATGATTTTGCTACATTGAGAGACCTAACATAAGCGTTATAATAAAGGCTTATAGTTATAGCAAGTAATGAAAATACCCGTCAGCTTTAAGTAAAGTTTCTGAATGTAACAGTATCATATTGTCCCTGGTTTAACCCCCAGGCCGCTGTCCTATTCCTGTTCCCCCCTCTTCCTCCTCACCAGCCAGCACCAAGGCGGTGGTGGAGGAGTCCAGCAAGCTGGCGGAGTGCGTGGGCAAGACCCGTAGTTTGCTCAAGAAGATCCTGTCAGAGGGCATGGACAACTGCCTGACCAAGCTGGACAACGACCCCCAGGGCTACCTCTCCCAGCCCCTCACCCTGCTGGAGGCCGTGCTGCAAGAGTGCCACAACACCTTCACCGCCTGCTTCCACTCCTTCTACCCCACGCCTGCGCTGCAGTGGGCCTGCCTCTGCGACTTGCTCAACTGCCTTGACCAGGTAGGTCTAAGAGAGAGGGAGCTCTCTGGACCAAGATTGTGGGTTCAACAGTAAGGTTGTTTGCTCAATTCCCACATGGACTGCATAGACTTACAGATGTGGTCAAATATATTGTCACCCTTGCACTTTACAATTGACTGAAATACAGCGGAATGTTGTGTTTTTTCTTTGATAAAATGGTAGAATGACTATTTTTAGGCTCTAGCAATTTACCATAGGTGAAGTGAATTACACACTAAATGAGAATGATTGCCCCCTTTGGGACCGCATTTTTATTTATTTTGTCCTTTTGGGGGGGTACAGTATTCAAATTATTATAATTTCATATAATTGAATATATTTTCCATTCATTATTGTTCACATATACTGCATATTTGTATTGTATGTGTTGGCTGCCACAACAACAAAAAGCATAAACATACTAAATATTGATCATGTTTATCATATTATAGTTTAAGTAATATGAAATACGTTATGTAAAGGATAAGAAACTAAAATAAGCAGGCCGCCATTCCCCCAACCCCACCCAGCCAACATGTCTCCTCCATCCAACCACCCAGAAGCCATCAGTGAATCCCAAACCACCCCCTTGCTCCTACCAACTCGCTCAGAGGGCCCTCCGTTGTCACGTGTTGCTGACGAAACTCACAAGGGTGACCTCCAGAGAGTGCCGATGGGCTCAATGAAATTGAAATGAACAAAGCCCCCTGTCATTTTACAAGCTATAAACCTCAGTAACAGTTAAATATTTAATTTGGGAGGTATTTAATCTGTTCCATGTCAAGTCTTGAAATCAGACATAAACAAATGAATGTGACATAATTAGGCACACCTCTTCATTCTTTTGTATGAAGATGCGCAAACTCCAAACATATCGTTTAGGGATAGCACTTCACTCTGAAGCCTGCATGACCAATGTTCCCTCAAATTTTTCCCGGCACTGAGCAAATTTCAGGTCTGCTGAGCGCAAACAGGCTGTACCTGTTTTTAGTTAGTTTTAACAATGGCCATGTAGGCTAGCTACTGTGGCTCATCTTATCCGGCTGTTGCCATGCACCTGCAAAAAAGATAGCACAGATGTGCCGAGTGCCTTTTTGAATTTTGGATTTGACTTTAAAAACAACGAGGGCTTAATTGGAGTATATTTCTTCAGAGCATAGACCTATATAACTTAACTGGCTGAGGTAGGCAATGAGGTTGAACAGCCTAATAGAAGTAGACATTTTTTTTTTAGTAAGCCTACTTACAATTGCAACTGGTCAAAAATGTTGCATGCGACATAAAACAATAATTTAAAGAAAAAAAGTGCACGCTCAAATTAAAACGAAAGCGCACATTTGTAATTCACAAACTCTAGAAGTAATTGGAAAGGTAGATACAAATTATGTGTGACATTGTGGTTACAATAAAGAATGTAGCCCATCATGCAAATTATTCCTATTAGCAGGACGATACTCTTTTTATAGCCCAGCTACTGTGAAAATCCCTCAACTTGAAATCTATTCAATGCTTAAGTACTCTAGAGTGTTACATTTCTAACACAAAACAGCATTTCTTAATCAACATCTTTATGCTTTCGTTAATCTTCTTGATCTTGCTTTTTTTCTGTAGCAATTTTGAGCAAATTGTTCAAGGGCCACAGTTGATTTGTCTGTGAAGATGACATTATTGAATGTCTTGCCAGCTTTGATCTGGGCCTGCAGGATGCACATTTCTTTGTTTGTCAGACGAATCATTTGGGTCATAACTACAGAACAGTATTAAACAAGTGGACACACATGGTTAATGTTCTGAGAATAAAAAAAATATATATATATATATAAAGCATTTCTTATGAAGCCGTGACGCCTGCAGATTACAGATTACCTTTTGCCGATCGCTCATCATCTTCATTCATCAGTGAGTCAATGGCTTGAATAGTCATTGACTCACTCACGTGTTGAAAAGGAACGAGATGGAGTCACGATCCATGCCAGGCACACCTTTGAGCTCTGGAACCCCACCTCTGACAGGCAGAGTCAACATATAGAACGTGGCAGGTTCGTCAGGTTTTTGGTTCACCCTGACATTTCCATTCCTCTTCTGACAACAGAACTTGACTAACTGCTCACCACGCACAGCAAGGGTCGCCCGGACCGTTATGCTGTTCTGCTATTTTAAGGATGTGTAACCGAAGAGCGATGCCACGAGTTGTGAACAGAATACATAGCCTTCCCTCTGTGGCTGTCTATTTCAGCATCCATTCGCGCTGCTCTGAGACCGGCATGGAGAAACGAAAATGTTCAAATATTCCATGATATTCTTAAGATATGTGTTGACTGAATATAAGAAAGTGATGTCTGTTAAATAATCAAGGTAGGTTTCTCCAGAAAAAAAATATTCTAAATAACTGGCTTTATTTACAAATTAGTGAGAATGTCTGCCTTTTTCTTGGTCACTCTGGGTTAAATGAAAACAAAATCTTCAAAATATTGTTACTTTTTCAACAAAGTGATTATTAATAATTCATTTAGAATGATATAAAAGCCCCTTAGGATCTGTGATTGTAGAATAATAGGGAAGACATCACTAGGATGATCAATGAAAACAGGATGCACCTGAGCTCAATTTCGAGTCTCATAGCAAAGGGTCTGAGTACTTATGTAAATAAGGTATTTGTTTTGAGTTTTTAATACATTTAAATACCTGTTTTTCACTTTGTCATTATGGGGTATTGTGTGTAGATTGATGACGAAATAATTAATTTAATAAATTAAAAGTCTAGGGGTCTGAATACTTTCCGAAGGCACTGTATGCAACATTAACCAATAAAAAACAGTACTGTAGCAATGAGGTTTGTGCAGTAAGGTATAGGCCCAAAACATTATCACCACATATGGGCTTTGCTTGAATAGCTTGCACTGTTGTTTGTGCCATTTAAAAATATATATATATTTCAAAATTTGAGGTAGGCTATATGATCACCCGGTAAAAGATTGTTTTACATTTTTGTATTACTTGTGAAGCATAGCTGAGTGAGCATACATTTAAATAAGTAGCTTTTTGTTTTTATTTTACTGGGCTGATGATGCCTGCATCCGATGGTCAGTCTCAGCGGAGGGATAGAACAGCAGACTGTGTCAGCCTCTCACCATCCCACCACTCTCCCTTTCCTCTGCTGACACTGACCAATAAGGGACACCGTCTTCCAGCTGAGTCCACTCGAGTCGCACCGCATTTAGAAACTATTTAGAAACTAAGTAAAATATTATTTGACTTTTAACAAAGACCCAAGCTGCTAATAATAACAACGCAAGCCTATAGATACACTTAACAACTCATTCATTTCTGCTGCAGTGCTTGTTGTAGCGCTGAGTGGAAATAGGAAGAACCGCTTATAAAAGTGTTGAATACAAAGTGTTGACAGTGCTGAGTAAGAACTTAAACATGAACTCAATCATTAAAACAGCATTTATTTGCTGTATTCGTTGAGTCTCTCTCAAGTAATGTTTTTAAATGTTTTCAAATCTCACAGTATCAACTTATAACTTTCGTTATTGCTGACACGGTCACCTGAACCATCCGATTGGCCAGCGGTAGGCCTATAGTGCACTAGATTTGCTCTCTGGGCCTGCTGGGAAGGTATAGTTTGTATCTTCAGACGCATGAAATGGACAAAGTTAGACGCACAAGTATCATACACCCCAAAAATGCTAACCTCCCCTGTTATTGTCATGGTGATATGATATTTGTACGTCTAACTTTCTCACTCATCATTATTCACGATTCGTTCAGGATTATCATGGCAGCATCCACATTAATGTGGAATTGTTTAGAAGCATTATATTCTTATTTACAATAAAAGTGACTCCAAATGCATCCACATGAATGTAGAAGTGTTTAGAAAAATATATTGTTATTTGCAACAAAAGTGACAGAATACAGTATTTACAATTCATTTCTATTGGGCACAAAATAATCTGAAACACAACCAAAACAAAGAGCAAATGCATCCAACAAATGTGTATCATTTCAAATCCATAGTGCTGGAGTACAGAGCCAAAACATCAGAAAATGTGTCACTGTCCCATTACTTTTGGAGCTCACTGTACTAGTACATATATACTGTGTCTTGGTTGCCATTTCAATTGCTCATCTAAGTTTTTGTGTACAAAAATAAGAAAATACATAGCTAATGATAAGTTAAGGTCAAATGCATTCTGGCTCTAGTTATCGCATCTCTTTAGTGAAAGTTTACCACCTCACCCACCCTTTTTTCCCTTCTCCCTTTTACCAGGACATTGCCGAGGCCAATTTCCGCACATCGAGCAGCCGACTGTTAGCGGCGGTGATGTCTGCGCTGTGCAACACATCAGTCAAGCTGACGTCCATCTTGCCCATTGCGTACGACGGCGAAGTGCTGCTGCGCTCGCTGGTCAAACAGGTCAGCACGGAGAACGACTCGGCGCTCGCCCATCGCTTCCCCCTGCTGGTTGCACACATGGAGAAACTCAGCCACGTGAGTAAACAGCAAAGGCAGTGAAATGTTGACACAATGTCTGACCAATGAGGACCCTTATTTAAAAAGAGCTTCCCAGTAGGAGTGCTGATCTGGTTTCAGTTCCCTCAAAAAAGCACTCCTACTCCAATAGTTTTTGTGAATATCCCATAACTAGCACAGGGGGTATACTGTAACCTATTTTACTGTTGTAACACTCACCTATTAAAATGTGTTATCATTGAAATGGACATGTAACCTCTGTCTCTTGATTTCCCATGTTTTGCTTATCACGTACAATTTGATAGATTCAGTGGATTTGTCTTTATTTTTAATTTTTATATATAATCAGAGAAGACACAGTTGCTGACCTTACTCGATGTTGTTAAACTTGATCTCTTTTCTCCTCTCACCCTTTCAGACGGAGGAGAACCTGATGGGGATGACAAGTTTCAGGGAGGTTCTCGAGAAGATGCTGGTGATTGTAGTGCTGCCAGTGAGGAAGAGCCTGAGAAAGGAGGTGGAGCTCTTCTCCCCCCACCTGGTCTCCAACACCTGTGGTCTGCTGGCCAGCATAGTCTCTGAGCTCACAGCCTCTGCACTGGGCTCCGAGGTAAAGAACAGACACGAGCAGGCATGCCGGCACACACCCACAGACCCCCCAATCCTCCTCCAAGACACACACTCTGATGGTTTATGTCTGAAGACAAAAGTCAATGTTTGTTTGTGTTTAGGATTTCATTCATTACCAGGTTGTGCCTGTTCAGGACATTGACATTGACAGCCATTAAAAAATACATCTATTCCCAATAGGTTGGCTAGAATCGTAATGGAATCAACCTTGCCAAATTTAGACCTTACTCCAGTCCAAATATAGCGCTCTGTTGGGGTTGAGAAGTCATTCATTTGAGGTATTCGCCATTTACAGTGTGTTCTATTCCTCCCTACCTCAATCTGTATGGTTTCTTTGCTATTCTAATATTCAAGGTTAATAAAATCAAATGTTCTCCAAATATACATAACATTTAAATGTTATGCTACATGCAGTATATGCATCAATATATTTGTTGAAAACTATTCAATCAAAATGGAGGAAGCTAAAAAATTGCAGAATTACTTTTCTTGTTTACAAGTTGCTGAGTCACTTCGGGGAGTGACGTCTCTCACTCTGTCCATCAACACGTCCGTCCCTCTGTCCATCCACTTTTCCGTCTGTTTCGCTCTACCCTGCAGCTGCCGGCTGCATTCTCAACACTCAATCTCAATCACTCTGGCACCCTGCAGTTCAACCGTCATGACAACAGCCCCAGCCGCCACAGTTGTTCTAAATCCATTGTTCACGTTGTCAAGGAAACTTCTGTTCTCCCTATAGGGACTTGGGCCTGGTGGCATAAAAACATCTTAGTTAATTTTCCCCTTATCCTTTCCCTTAAATTTTCCTTAACTTTAAGTCAGTTGCACAAAACATTTTAAGGTGAATTCCCCCTTAACTACTTCATTCAGTATGGATATCAATGTAAACAGCATTTGTGGAGGTGATTATTGCTTTCATCTCCCCTGGTTAAAAAAGGAAAACATCAACCAGCTAGCTACTTAGCTAAACAATGGAATATCCACAGCGACAAAGCTAGCTTGCTACTTAGCGAGCTACTCTGTAAGCTAGCTTGAAGTGCTAGAAAGTAATATAAACTATTTGAGAAAAAAGTAGCTACATAAAATGTAGTTTATCTTCTGAAGCAATTTGGTTATCCTGTCTTGATTGTAAAAAATATTTTGTTCTATCTCAAAACGTAAATGCAATCTCTTTGACGAGACCTTTATTCAGTGAATCCTATTAAGTATGCCCTTAAATAAGGGAATATTTGAGGGGCTCTATGCAACACCCTTAAACAATTACCTTAGGTAAGGGAAAATTATTCCTTAAGTGAAACACTTTTGGTGTTTTATACAACCGGGTCCTGGATATCCATGTAACAACCACAGACAGGCTATCTCTGGCCACATAGGTGTGGACATAGATCAGGACATCCTCGTAGTAGGGATGGCACAATTACATATAACTGTGTAACTGATGGATATGGATTTTCTTTTGAGGAAAGAAGAGCTGACTGAAGATGGGACGGCCGGGAATTTGAGTGGTTGAGAGTGTTTCTGTGATAACATGGACTCTTACAGTAACATGGACGTGAAACTTTGTTGCTCCGTGCTGAAACACGTGAGGTATAGTAGCAATCAAGTCTTAGGTTGCCTAGGCAACACCCCCTTGCTACAGCAGCAGCAAATGCATTGAGGAATGGAGGGGAGGAGAAAATGTGCGTCTTAAAAATTAAATATATATATTATTTTTCTTTGCTATTTAAACGGTTATTACGGTGGCCGCAGTAATTTGGCTGACCAATAAGTGTTCCAAAGTTTCATAACTGCCACAGCCCTACCTTGTTGTTTTTGTTTCTGTGTGTTGGCCGACGTCATGGTCAGCGAGGTTGCTTCATACATTTTCTTGTACAATATCAATGGAATGCCCCTGCTGATGTTCATTCATCTCAGTACTACCACCTGGTAGACTTATGTCGCGATCTAATGAATAACACAAAGTTGGCAGATTTAAGTCTTAATGGCATCATTTGCTGGTTGTTAACATGTTTTTAGAACCAATTGGTCTCTGTTACAACCAGGTAAAGACCTATTTTTCATGACAAGGTCAAGATGTCATGGGAAAGAGGTAATATGTGGTTATTGTCAGATTAGATCCAGATAAATACATATATTTCTGGCTGCTAAAATGATGTTAACAAAACACCCTTATACAACCACTACATGATCTAACCATGAGGATATAAAAACGATATAAAATACATAATCACTTGTCCCTTCGTCTCACCCAGGTGGACGGTCTAAACTCGCTTCACTCTGTGAAGTCCACTCCCAATCGCTTCACCAAGATGAGCCAGGGCCGCAGCTGGAACACGGGCAACGGCTCTCCAGATGCCATCTGTCTGACGGTGGACAAGCCCGGCGTGGTGCTGGTGGGCTTCTGTGTCTATGGTGGCGGGGGCATCCATGAGTATGAGTTGGAGGTGCTCGCTGATGACGTAAGAGTTTTTTTATACATCAAATCAAATTTCAAATCAAATGTATTTATATAGCCCTTCTTACATCAGCTGATATATCAAAGTGCTGTACAGAAACCCTGCCTAAAACCCCAAACGGCAAGGGATATTCAATGCCTGCTCTTTAATTTGTTTTACCCATCTACCAATAGGTTCCCTTCTTTGCGTGACATTGGAAAATCACCCTGGTCTTTGTGGTCAAATCTGTGTTTGAAATGAACTGCTCGACTGAGGGACCTTACAGATAATTGTTTGTGTGGGTTACAGAGATGTGGTAGTTATTCAAAAATCATGTTGAACACTATTGCACACAGTGAGTCCTGACATGTTATTTGTTCAGCAAATTTGTGCTCCTGAACTTGTTTAGGCTTGCCATAACAAAGGGGTTGAGTACTTATTGACTCAAGCCGTTTACGCTTTTCATTTTTTATTAATTTGTAGCTATATCGAAAACCATAATTTCACTTTGACATTATGGGGTGTTGTGTGTAGGCCAGTGATGACAAAATCTAAATGTCATCCATTTCCAAGTCAAGGTGAATACTTGCTGAAGGCACTGTAGCTAATTAAATGTCCATTAGTCTGTTTAATTCTCGTATCTTCACATTTTCGTGAACTAAAATTAAAACTAATGTATTCTCTTTTAAACTTTTTTTTTATATATACGTCATCGATTAAATTCACTTGTATTTAACCTGGAATTCCCTTGAAATAAATAAATAAAAATGGAGGGAGGCCTTTTCTCTCATCTATACTATAATTTTTTTGTCGTTGTTACATTTAGCTCAGGTAGTCCTCGAACACAATCTTAAACATGCTTTGTATCTAATCCAGCAGTAACAAGTTCTATTCAGGGCAGTCTACAACTTTTCAAAGACAAAGTGTGTATATTGGTATTCATTGCGATTCATTTTCCTAAAGCCACTGACCATCTCTTTTGGTTCTTGGCTTGTATTTGAGTTTCACTTCTTGATATTACCGACCCCGCATGCGGGAGCGTAATCATAGCCTCAAACTAATTAGCATAACGCTGCGGCCATAAATCTTCCTAGAAAATGTTCCTATTCATGAAAATCACAAATTAAATATATTGAGACACAGTTTAGCCTTTTGTTAATCACACTGTCATCTCAGATTTTCAAAATATGCTTTACAGCCAACGCTAGACGAGCATTAGTGTAAGTTTATCATTTCATAATGCTATGCTAGGCTCTGCCACCAGCAGGCAACATTTTCACGAAAATAAGAAAAGCAATCAAATTAAATCATTTACCTTTGAGGAACTTCGGATGTTTTCACTCAGGATACTCCCAGTTAGATAGCAAATGTTCCTTTTTTCCAAAAAGATAATTTTTGTAGGCGAAATAGCTTGTTCTTCACCTTTGGCTGAGAAATTGACCGGAAAATGCAGTCACTACAACACAAAACTTTTTTCAAAAAGACGTCACAATGCTGTAGACACCTTGGGGAATACGTAGAAAGCGTAAGCTCATTCGTAGCGCATTCACAGCCATATAAGGAGTCATTGGCATGCAGGGCTTTCAAAATATGGCACTCCCTGGTTGGATGTTTATCTGGGTTTTGCCTGTAACATCAGTTCTGTTGCACACACAGACAATATCTTTGCCGTTTTGGAAACGTCAGAGTGTTTTCTATCCAAAGCTGTATATGCATAGTCGAGCATCTTGTCGTGACAAAATATCCCGTTTAAAACGGGAACGTTTTTTATCCAAAAATGAAAATACTGCCCCCTAGTTACAAAAGGTTTAAGCTACCCCAGGAGTTCTTCTTTCGTACCACATCTCTCCTTTCTCTCTTCTTCCCCTCCAGGCCCAGACAGAGCACCCCGGGGACTCGGCCCACACCCATAGGTGGACGTCTCTGGAGCTGGTCAAGGGAACCTACAGCACCGATGACTCCCCCAGCGACATTGCCGAGATACGCCTCGACAAGGCCGTGCCACTCAAGGTACACAGGACTAAAATGATGTGCCCTATACATACATATCTATTCATCTATCTAACCATATGTATGCCAGGGTTCCCATTAGGATAATGTGGCTCCGGACAACGTGACGGGAAGATTTTAATTCCCCGGCCATTTGAGAAATTGACCGGATCCATATGCATTTGGTGCATAAACCATTAGAGTGGTCACCCATGCTAATGGTGCTCAGAATGACAGAAATCACATTTCGTGTATGGTATTGCATCTTAACAGATCTTGCAACTCTGAAAGAAGCAGCCAATAAAACAATTTTCAAACAGTTGACAAAATGTATTTTGCATTTTAAACAGCGCACCGGGGAAAACACCATACATTTAAAAAAAAAATCAAAATTAATACAATGTTATTTGTGACATACACGTGTTTAGCAGATGTCATCGCGGGTGTAGCGAAATGCTTGTGTTTCTAGCTCCGACAGTGATATCTAACAAGAAATATCTAAGAATGACACAACAAATACCCAATACACACAAATCTAGTAAAGGAATGGAACTAAGAATATATAAATATATGGACGAGCAATGTCAGAGCGGTGTAGAATAGTATAGAATACAGTATATACATATGAGATGAGTAATGCAAGACATGCAAACATCATTAAAGTGACTGGTGTTCCATTTATTAAAGTGGCCAGTGATTTATTAAAGTGGCCAGTGAGCCTCCTGAGGTTGAAGAGACGCTGTTGTGCCGCCTTCACCACACTGTCTGTGGGTGGACCATTTCAGTTTGTCAGTGATGTATGTGTACAGTGAGGAACTTGAAGCTTTCTACGTTCTCCGCTGCGGTCCGGTCGATGTGGAGAGGGGGGTGCTCCCTCTGCTGTTTCCTGAAGTCCACGATCATCTCCTTTGTTTTGTTGACATTGAGTGAGAGGTTATTTTCCTGGCACCACACTCCCAGAGCCCTCACCACCTGCCTGTAGGTTGTCTCGTCATTGTTGGTATTCAAGCTGTTGTCGTCTGCAAACTTGATGATTGAGTTGGAGGCGTGCATGTCCACACAGTCATGGGTGAACAGGGAGTACAGGAGGGGGCTGAGCATGCACCCCTGTGTGGCCACAGTGTTGAGAATCAGCGAAGGGGAGATTTTGTTTCCTACCTTCACCTCCTGGGGGTAGCCCGTCAGGAAGTCCAGGACCCAGTTGCACAGGGCGGAGTTCAGACACAGGTCCTCAAGCTTAATGATGAGCTTGGAGGATACTATGGTGTTGAATGCTGAGCAATTGTCAGCATTCTTACATATGTATTCCTCTTGTCCAGATGGGATAGTCCAGACCTGATAGAGGTTCGATATGTGACAGAGATGAGAAACTTATCTCAAGATGACACAACTAGAATGGGATGCTAATATGACTAGGATTGTGCCTTTGGCTTCTGGACAAGGAAATAAAGTTAATATGGAAACTAATAGAGCAGGAGAGAAATCCTAGAACTTTTTGAGGATCTGAGGACCCATGCCAAATCTTTTCAGTCTCCTGAGGGGGAATAGGCTTTGTCGTGCCGTTGACACGACTGTCTTAGTGTGTTTGGACCATGATAGTTTGTTGGCGATGTGGACGCCAAGGAACTTGAAGCTGTCAACCAGCTCCGCTGCAGCCCCTTCGATGAGAATGGGGGCGTGCTCGGTCCTCCTTTTCCTGTAGTCCACAATCATCTCCTTTGTCTTGATCATGTTGAGGGAGAGGTTGTTTCAAACAATTAAGTATTTTATCAAATGCATACTGCCTCCAGCTCACATTGTAAAGTGGTAGCCTGTTGTCTGCTCTTGAATGGGGAATGTAGAATAAAGTAAATGTAAAATCATTATTTATTACAAGATTTAGTTGAGGTTTAGGGTTTTATTAATGATTTGTCCCAAATACAATGCTTTTCGTTTTATAAATATTTACGATTAACTTATTCCTTGCCACCCACTCTGAAACTGCAGCTCTTTAAGTGTTGCAGTAATTTCAGTCGCAGTAGTAGCTGACGTGTATAGTGTTACGTCAGACGCATACATTGACACACTGGCTTTTCTCAAAGCAACAGTCATTTTGTTAAAAATTGTAAAAAGTAAGGGACCTAGACAGCTGCCCTAGGGAATTCCTGATTTGACCTGGATTTTGTTGGAGAGGATTCCATTAAAGAACACCCTCTGTGTTCTGTTAGACAGGTAACTCTTTATTCACAATATAGCAGGGGGTGTAAAGCCATAACACATACGTTTTTCCAGCAGCAGAATATGATCGATAATGTCAAAAGCCGCACTGAAGTCTAACAAAACAGCCCCCCCCCAGTCTTTTTATCATCGATTTCTCTCAGCCAATCATCAGTCATTTGTGTAAGTGCTGTGCTTGTTGAATGTCCTTCCCTATAAGCGTGCTGATTGTCTGTTGTCAATTTGTTTACTGTAAAATAGCACTGTATCTGGTCGAACACAATTTTTTCCAAAAGTTTGCTAAGGGTTGGAAACAGACTGATTTGTCGGCCAACATTTTTCAGCAACTACTACCAAAATGAAGCACCCACTTGGTTGATGCTATGGCAGTCAGGTGGAGCCAGAAAACACACCACATTTCAATAATAATTCAAGAGCAGCCTTGTAACTTTGTCCTCCTTTCAATCCTCATCACTGCACACCTCTGTCTTCTTGCTTTCGCCTTTTCTCCATCCTCAACCTCAGGACGGACACTGGTTGGCATTAGAATCAATACAGCTAGCCAGCTAACGTTAGCTAGCTAGCCAAACATACAAATGACTTGCCAGCTAGTTTAGTCTTTTTAGAGGAAAATCTCATGGGCATCCCTGGTGGGTGTGTTTTAGAACCCCTTACTAGTGGCTTTGCCAACTTTCAGTGGGCACCCACATGGGTGCCTTCGGAACCCCTTTCTGTTTTGTTTTTGGTTGTCAAAATGATTTTCTTTGTTAGTTCCATTTCTTGTGAGCGACATTTTGAGTTGGTCTTGTGGGAATGTAACACTACCTATATATTTTGTAAGTGGGGACTATTGGGCTTTGCATTGAGTAGGCTAAATATGGTAGGCTGCTAGCGTTGTGATGACTGGTCTAATAAGGCCTGAGAGTTGATTAGTCCGGTTCATGCAGCTATTTGTATGTTCATATTTTGTTTCTTTGCATTAGTGCGGCTTGAACATTTTACAATAATGGTCCATGGTACCTGTCATTACTATTCTCAGGAAACAGGAAAGCTCTTGGTTGGGAAGTCCCGGGATACCGGTCACTGGAATTAAACCCTAGCATCTATCTATCTATCCATCCTTCTTTTGGGTTTTTTATACCACGACTCAATGTCACTCATGATATGAAAACCACATATGTTGCACAATCGTGTTTGTCCTCCTGTCTCTCTGTCCTCATCTGACTGACTTTTGTATACATTCTACAGGAGGGTGTGAAATACGCTGTCCGCCTGCGTAACTATGGTAGCCGAACAGCCAATGGGGACGGAGGGATGACCACGGTTCAGTGTTCTGACGGCATGGCCTTCACCTTCAGCACCTGTAGCCTGAGCAGCAACGGGACCAACCAGACCAGAGGACAGATACCACAGATACTGTACTATAGGTACACAGACACACACACACTTTCATTACATGAGTGACATATCCAGGTTGCCACACTCCCATAAGATGTCATTTAAAGTTAAGTTGAGATTCATGTCCTTCCCAATGCTAACAGCCATTGCTAGGGCTAACATGGGCGTGTGTGTATTTGCCCATAGGAGTGAGTATGACGGGGATCTGCAGTCCCAGCTGCTGAGCAAAGCCAATGAAGAGGACAAGAACTGCAGCAGGGCTCTCTCAGTGGTCAGTGCAGTGGTCAGAGCTGCCAAAGATCTACTTCACAGGGCGTTCGCTGTGGATGGTAAGAACTGGGAGCTCTCTGAATGAGGCAAAACCTGTCAACGTTATTTTCATAATAAGTGACTTAAGACGGGACAATCAGGTTGTCCAACAATTGGAAAAAATATTATTGCAAATGTAGGTTAAACAACCAATGAGTCTATTTTCAGAGGGACCATATTACAAATACGAATGTCCTTGAAACAGTCTTGATATTTTCGTCAAAAGAGAGATCAGGGTCCAGAGTAACGCAGAGGTCCTTCACAATTTTTATTAAGACGGCTGTACAACCATCAGGATTAATTGTCAGATTCAACAGAAGATCTCTTTGTTTCTTGGGACCTAGAACAAGCATCTCTGTTTTGTCCGAGTTTAAAAGTAGAAAGTTTGCAGCCATCCACTTCTTTATGTCTGAAACACAGGCTTCCAGCGAGGGCAATTTTGGGGCTTCACCGTGTTTCATTGAAATGTACAGCTGTGTGTCATCCGCATAGCAGTGAAAGTTAACATTATGTTATTGAATTACATCCCCAAGAGGTAAAATATATAGTGAAAACAATGGTGGTCCTGAAACAGAACCTTGAGGAACACCGAAATTTACAATTTACAAAACTAGATCCAGAGTATGACTGTGGCAGTGAGTTGTTCCGGAGACATGTTGGACAAAACCCACTGAGTCAATGATGGCTCCGACAGCCTTTTGGAGTGGGTTTGTGGACTTTTCCACGCGAATATTAAAGTCACCAAAATGTGAATATTATCTGCCATGAATACAAGTTCCAATAGGAATATATGGAACTCAATGAGGAATGCTGTATATGGCCCAGGAGGCCTGTAAACAGTAGCTATAAAAAGTGATTGAGTAGGCTGCATAGAGGGGGGGGGTTTGTAAATTGAAATTGCTATCGTAAATTTTAGCAACACCTCCGCCTTTGCGGGATGCGTGGGGGATATGGTCACTAGTGTCACCAGGAGGTGAGGCCTCATTTAACACAGTAAATTCATCAGGCTTAAGCCATGTTTCAGTCAGGCCAATCACATCAAGATTATGATCAGTGATTAGTTCATTGACTATGACTGCCTTGGAAGTGAGGGATCTAACATTAAGTAGCCCTATTTTGTGATGTGAGGTATCATGATCTCTTTCAATAATGGCAGGAATGGAGGAGGTCTTTATTCTAGTGAGATTGCTAAGGAGAACACCGCATGTTTAGTTTTGCCCAACCTAGGTCGAGGCACAGACACGGTCCCAATGGGGATAGCTGAGCTGACTACTCTGACTAGTAGTCAGTGCTAGTGGCAGACTCCACTAAGCTGGCAGGCTGGCTAACAGTCTGCTGCCTGGCCTGCACCCTATTTCAATTTTGAGCTAGGGGAGTTAGAGCCCTGTCTATGTTCGTAGATAAGATGAGAGCACCCCTCCAGCTAGGATGGAGTCCGTCACTCCTTAACAGGCCAGGCTTGGTCCTGTTTGTGGGTGAGTCCCAGAAAGAGGGCCAATTATCTACAAATTCTAGGGAGTGTTTTGAGGTTCACATACACTGTTTGTGGTCAAATTATTCCTACCGTGCATTAAGACACGAACTGATGTCACCTTCCACGAAAACTTCAAAAAAGGACAGATCAGAACAATGGTTTAGTTCAATTAATTTCTGTTTCAGGGATTCCAAACCAGCATTGACTACATAAGACATTTTTACGTTCCCAATTTTCTTAACATTATCTCTACGACAAATGTCAGAGCATAACAACATACTGTTACTGTTGAATCCATTTTCGAAATTAGTTCATTCTCCCTTATTTCACTGGCGACCTCTTGGAAGAGTTACCAGATCAGGATGTTAGCACCCTAACCCATCGCAGATGTTGAAATTTGAAAAAATGAAATCAGCAATTCACATATCACACTGCATTTGAAGTAACTGTCATCCCTTATTAACATATATTTTTCCTTCTATATGCAGACTGAACAAAGTACATTTGTATTACCCAAGGATCAGACCCCAGGGAACTGGTAATTTTCCCTTCGAACACATGATTCACACCGTGATTCAAAAACATGTTAAATAAAAAATAAACCAATTTGAATAACCAATACATTTAGAATTACAACTCTTGATGACTCCATAAGGAAATAATAGTATCTCATAAAGTAATGGTAAAATTAAAGTAGAAACTGGTGTTTCGCATTCATTTTATAATTAAATGACACCTGTTTCTATAATTTCTCGTGAGATTGATCAAGCCTCACCAGAAGGTCAGGATACAAGGCATTACACACCATTAAATATTTCCTCTCCCATTTGTTTTTTTCTTCTTTTTTTTCTCTTTAACCTTTATTTAACTCGGCAAGTCAGTTAAGAACAAATTCTTATTGACGGCCAGTGGGTAGCTAGCCTTGTTTGGGGGCAGAACGACAGATTTTTACCTTGTCTGCTTGGGGATTCAATCTTGCAACCTTTCCAATGCTCTAACCTCTAGGCTACTTGCTGCCCCTTTCCTTCAGAAACCATTTCAAAACCTTCCAAACATTTCCATCCTTCTGCGTACTCCATTTAAAACTGAATTGAAAAGACCCCATCCAAAATAAATTCCACAGTATCAACACCGTTAAGTCACATTCATAACCGGTAAGCTAGTGTGTGTGTGGTAAACCATAGATCAAAACACACATGAACAGGCCTCACTTATCTGGAATTCCGTTTATGGCCAACTCTATCATTTATGACGTTTTCTGAATTTGCAAGGAGTGTTTGGCCAGATGATTTTAAATGTGTTACCTCTAGAATCCATTCCCCCGGCAAATTTAGCCAATATCTCATCATAAGGAATCCGCAATATTTGATCCCTGGACTCTATTAAAATGTTGGCTCTGAACCACTATTGATCGAACGGAGACCGAACACAGTGATGTCAAATGTTCCTGTTCCGCTGCTCTCAAGAGGATGTGTCGCTGCTCATTTGACCAGGATACAAACGCTTGTATAGTGGCATTTCCTCCGAATGCAGCAGTTTCCAGAACCACCCCACACTCATTCTTACAATGTCTGATAGCTCCCTGTTTTAGATGTGGGACTATCTCCTTACCTTTTGATGTTTTTTCACTACATTTCTTTGTCTTACCTTGGCCATTAGGGACTTTCGCTGTGGCCGTATTAACCCCTCGCACATCTGCGACATAAGCGGAGGTATATTCCACTCTCAAAACCTCTTGCTCTATTTCATCCACAACCCCCATAATTACTGTTTTGATCACAGGTTTCAAACCTGCCATCAAAGGAAAAATACAAATTATATTAATGTACTCACGTACCCAGTCTTTTTGCAGCTAAGTACATCTATTAATTCCCCATATTCAAAACTAATTGGTAGAATGCTCGTGCGCTTCTTTTAGTGCCTCCATGGCTTTATTAAAATCCTCTAGCTCCACTCTGGGCCATCTGTCACAATATCAATAGTTATTATTCCCCAACCTATCCCATCGGTGTCCAGGGTGTTTTTGTTTTCTTCACTCCCGTCTATAATACTCACCTATTAACTATTTTCCAAGATGGCGCTACCCACTTTCCAATATAATAATTAATTGTTTACGGCACTTAATACCTTGTATTAGAACCTATACTATAGCGTCTGCAAATTTATTACTGGGGAATACGGATGACTTAATGTCTTATTCCAGTATTGCGCCTCAAATATTTCAGAATTATTCACACTTGTCTTCCTATTTCCACATAATCTTTAATGGTTCCCCCTCCCCATAGGGCATAAACCAACCTCTCTCCGTATTGCTACTGTTACTACACGTATCTCAGTGTCCGAATATCTTATTATAATTTTTTTATTTAACTTACTAGCTTCTTGAACTCTTGTCTTCCTAAAACTCACTAGCTTCTAGAACTCTCGTCTTCCTAAAACTCACTAGCTTCTAGAACTCTTGTCTTCCTAAAGCTCACTAGCTGCTAGAACTCTCGTCGTCTTCTAAAACTCACTGCAGCTGGGACTTTTGTCCCTTTTACAGATCTCGCAGGGGAATAACCCCACTTGGGACCTATCCTTATGGAACCCACCCTACACCATATATTTACGACCGGTCGTTACACGATGGGCCCACCGAATAAACTCAGGCTTTGTAAGTCAGTAACCTAATAATTGTTCAGCCTACAATTCTCATCTCCCAATGATGTCAAAATGAGTGGAAACGGGCGTAAGAACTAACAAACTACCTTGTTTGTTGCCAGCTCCTGCTCCAATGATCTGGACTCTCTGGTTTGACTAAACATCGTGGGGAATCCTGTTGCGCGATTTCTAACAAAAAGCTGCGAAAATTTGCATAATCCATAAGAGGTTTTAAACAAAACCAAATGTTAGGTTCTAATTCTGAGTAAAAAACTCAACGGACACTATGAAAGCTTAACCAAATGTATTCTTCCCAGAGGATCGGTACGGCTGCATTAGACAAAACATGTTTCCACCAACACAAGGATATATACTTTAGATGCACTTCTCCTTCTTTCCAATCCTTTCATCTTTTATGGTTCGACAGGAAGACGAAGTGATGGGCTAATAAATCGCTCCTCCTCCCTTAAAGTGACCTAACCTCAACCCCCTTGATACTGTAGTGGAAAATCGGTTCAAATATGACGCAATCAAGAACTGATGAATTCAATAGACTTTTAATACAAAAGTATCGCAAGCCGGAGTGGTCCGCGGAACACACACACTATTTCAGAGCACTCGCTCTGATTTATACACATACAACATGAGTCCCTCCTACATGTAAATTAAGTTACATCCCAATCTGTGCATCCTGCTTGTTCAGCCCAATAACGCCCATATCTGTTTTCCGTCAGATTATAATGATGACATCTATGGCCTCCTCTGTTCCCCTCTCCTATACAATAGACAATGTATTTTACCAGAATGTCAAATGCATTTATGTTCCTCCATATATGTACATCATTTCTCCCATAATACAGAATCCAAAGCTCTAGTATTACAATGTTCCAAGTTTAACCCAGAATCTAACAATATCTATTGCATCTTGGCCTATGCCGCTCTGTCATTGCTCATCCATATATTTTATTTATGTATTCTTATTCCATTCCGTTACTTAGATTGTGTGTATTAGGTATTTGTTGTGTGAATTGTTAGGTATCACTTGTTAGATATTGTTGCACTGTCAGAACTTGAAGAACAAGCATTTCGCTACAAAAAAAAAACATTTTAAAAATTATTTTTTTATTTAAAATTTAAAATTTGATATGAACCATGGCCCCATCGCTGCCGGTTTCCTATTAAATCGACTCAAGCCCAGCTCAGTTAATCCCTATCATTGTGTCGCTGAGTTGCCATAATGCTTCAGTTGCGGTCTAAGGCACTGCATCTCAGTGCAAGAGGCGCTTTTATAGTTGGCCCACTGTCGTCCGTTTTTTTCAGAACCACATTCTGTAAAGCTCAGAGAGGATCTCATGTTTTATGTATATATATATACTGTGGAAGTAATATATGGCTACAGGTTCATCTGCCTCACCTAAAGCCCATTGTGGCTGGAAGCAGCTATAGAACACCAAACGCTAACAGTCAGTATCAGGATAATGCGTGAAATGCTTGATAATGTATGTGATATCAACAGAAATATATATTCTGGGTGATCTTACATATTGACTGGATTTCATCAAGCTGTCCACTCAAGAATAAGCTTAAAACTGTAACTAGTGCCTGCAACCTGGTTCAGGTTCAGGTTATTCCAGTTCAAAATAAGCATGCACCACAGAAAGAAAACAATTGTGAAAACTGTTAAATCCCTGTTGATTGATGAGGATTTTGAAAAAAAAAGTTCTGGTTACACAACCGATTGGCAAACGTACTGCAAATTGAGAAGTTGTGTGACTAAACTGAATAAAAAGAAGAAACTACTATGAAACAGAATTATAGTAAAAAGCTTTGGAGCATCTTAAATAAAATGTTGGGCAAAAAAGCAAACTCAGTTCTGTCATTCATTGAATCAGATGGGTCATTCATCACAAAACCCACTGATAATGCCAATTACTTTAATGACTTTTCATTGGCAAGATTTGGGCATGAAATGCCAGCAACATACGCTGACACTACACATCCAAGTATAAGTTATGAAAGACAAGCATTGTAATTTTGAATTCCATAAAGTGAGTGTGTAGGAAGTGAAAAAATGTCTATCAACAATGACAAGCCACCGGGGTCTGACAACTTGGATTGGAAATTACTGAAGATAATAGCAGATGATATTGCCACTCCTATTTGCCATATCTTCAATCTAAGCCGACTAGAAAGTGTGTGCCCTCAGGCCTGGAGGGAATCAAAAGTAAGTCCGCTATCCAAGATTAGTAAAGCCGCCTTTACTGGCTCAAATAGCCTAACAATCAGTCTGTTACCAACCCTTAGTAAACGTTATTTTTACTTTTGACCACATACAATGCTATTTTACTGTAAACAAATTGAAAACAGACTTTCAGCACGCTTATAGGGAAGGACAACAAGCACAGCACTTACATAAATTACTGATTGGCTGAGAGATATTGATAAAAAGATTGTGGGAGCTGTTTTGTGTGACTTCATTGTGGCTTTTGACATTATCAAGCATAGTCTGCTGATATAAGAACATATATGTTATTGCTTTACACCCCCTGCTATACATTTACATTTAAGTCATTTAGCAGACGCTCTTATCCAGAGCGACTTACAAATTGGTGCATTCACCTTATGACATCCAGTGGTACAGCCACTTTACAATAGTGCATCTTTAGGGGGGTGAGAAGGATTACTTATCCTATCCTAGGTATTCCATAAAGAGGTGGGGTTTCAGGTGTCTCCGGAAGGTGGTGATTGACTCCGCTGTCCTGGCGTCGTGGAGGGAGTTTGTTCCACCATTGGGGGCCAGAGCAGCGAACAGTTTTGACTGGGCTGAGCGGGAACTGTACTTCCTCAGTGGTAGGGAGGCGAGCAGGCCAGAGGTGGATGAACGCAGTGCCCTTGTTTGGGTGTAGGGCCTGATCAGAGCCTGGAGGTACTGAGGTGCCGTTCCCCTCACAGCTCCGTAGGCAAGCACCATGGTCTTGTAGCGGATGCGAGCTTCAACTGGAAGCCAGTGGAGAGAGCGGAGGAGCGGGGATGACGTGAGAGAACTTGGGAAGGTTGAACACCAGACGGGCTGCGGCGTTCTGGATGAGTTGTAGGGGTTTAATGGCACAGGCAGGGAGCCCAGCCAACAGCGAGCTGCAGTAATCCAGACGGGAGATGACAAGTGCCTGGATTAGGACCTGCGCTGTAAACTTCCTGTGTGAGGCAGGGTCGTACTCTGCGGATGTTGTAGAACATGAACCTACAGGAACGGGCCACCGCCTTGATGTTAGTTGAGAACGACAGGGTGTTATCCAGGATCACGCCAAGGTTCTTAGCGCTCTGGGAGGAGGACACAATGGAGTTGTCAACCGTGATGGCGAGATCA
The DNA here is from genome assembly GCF_023373465.1 of Oncorhynchus keta. NCBI lineage: Eukaryota > Metazoa > Chordata > Actinopteri > Salmoniformes > Salmonidae > Oncorhynchus > Oncorhynchus keta. The sequence continues at coordinate 48,168,337 of NC_068454.1, forward strand.
TGGAACGGGCAGTCCTTCCCCGGGAGGAAGAGCAGCTCCGTCTTGCCGAGGTTCAGCTTGAGGTGGTGATCCGTCATCCACACTGATATGTCTGCCAGACATGCAGAGATGCGATTCGCCACCTGGTCATCAGAAGGGGGAAAGGAGAAGATTAATTGTGTGTCGTCTGCATAGCAATGATAGGAGAGACCATGTGAGGTTATGACAGAGCCAAGTGACTTGGTGTATAGCGAGAATAGGAGAGGGCCTAGAACAGAGCCCTGGGGACACCAGTGGTGAGAGCGCGTGGTGAGGAGACAGATTCTGTGCCACGCCACCTGGTAGGAGCGACCTGTCAGGTAGGACGCAATGTTTATGTTGCCAAGCGTGGGCTTTTTTATCTGCGCCTTCGGAGATGCCCAACTCGGAGAGGGTGGAGAGGAGGATCTGATGGTTCACAGTATCGAAGGCAGCCGATAGGTCTAGAAGGATGAGAGCAGAGGAGAGAGAGTTAGCTTTAGCAGTGCGGAGCGCCTCCGTGATACAGAGAAGAGCAGTCTCAGTTGAATGACTAGTCTTGAAACCTGACTGATTTGGATCAAGAAGGTCATTCTGAGAGAGATAGCGGGAGAGCTGGCCAAGGACGGCACGTTCAAGAGTTTTGGAGAGAAAAGAAAGAAGGGATACTGGTCTGTAGTTGTTGACATCGGAGGGATCGAGTGTAGGTTTTTTCAGAAGGGGTGCAACTCTCGCTCTCTTGAAGACGGAAGGGACGTAGCCAGCGGTCAGGGATGAGTTGATGAGCGAGGTGAGGTAAGAGAGAAGGAGTTTTAGATTCCGTCTCTCACAGTTGAAGTGTACCGATGATAAAAAATTACAGACCTCTACATGCTTTGCAAGCGGGAAAACCTGCAAAATCGGCAGAGTATCAAACACTTGTTGAAATCAATTCCAACACTTCTATAACAGGCACAAAATACTAAAAAACAGATGTTTAATTGCTATAAATCCATACGTAGACACTTGTTGCACAGTCCTCAGTAATAAACAGGAAGGGACAGCTCCAAATTTACTAGAGAGGGGTCGAACTCGACGGGTCATAAAAAAAACCTCCATAAAATTAACAAAATAATAATGATCACCACAAATAATAACTGTAGCAACCCTGTGTTTATAAACATGGATATCAACTTGACCACTTCAGCATGGTTTTGTGGCACAGTTGATGCCACGCAGGGCTACAAGCCAGAAGGTTGAGGGTTCACCGACCGCCATGGACAAGCTCACTTTCCCTGCCTGGCTCATTACACTATGATGAGAGCCAGCTGCAGACAATGATCAGCTAGAGGGAAATGTGATTGTCATTGCTACAGTGGGGAGAACAAGTATTTGATACACTTCCGATTTTGCAGGTTCTCCTACTTACAAAGCATGTAGAGGTCTGCAATTTTTATCATAGGTAAAACTTCAACTGTGAGAGACGGAATCTAAAATCCAGAAAATCACATTGTATGATCTTTAAGTAATTCATTTGCATTTTATTTCATGACATAAGTATTTGATACATCAGAAAAGCAGAACTTAATATTTGGTGCAGAAACCTTTGTTTGCAATTACAGAGATCATACATTTCCTGTCGTTCTTGACCAGGTTTGCACACACTGCAGCAGGGATTTTGGCCCACTCCTCCATACAGACCTTTTCCATCCTTCAGGTTTCGGAGCTGTCGCTGGGCAATGCGGACCTTCAGCTCCCTCCAAAGATGTTCTATTTGGTTCAGGTCTGGAGACTGGCTTGGCAACTCCAGGACCTTGAGATGCTTCTTACGGAGCCACTCCTTAGTTGCCCTGCCTGTGTGTTTCGGGTCGATGTCATACTGGAAGACCCAGCCACGACCCGTCTCCAATGCTCTTACTGAGGGAAGGAGGTTGTTGGCCAAGATCTTGCGATACATGGCCCCATCCATCCTCCCCTCAATACGATGCAGTCGTCCTTTCCCCTTTGCAGAAAACCATCCCCAAAGAATGATGTTTCCACCTCCATGCTTCACGGTTGGGAGGGTGTTTTTGGGGTTGTTCTCATCCTTCTTCTTCCTCCAAACACGGCAAGTGGAGTTTAGACCAAAAAGCTCTATTTTTGTCTCATCAGACCACATGACCTTCTCCCATTCCTCCTCTGGATCATCCAGATGGTCATTGGCAAACTTCAGACGGGCCTGGACATGCGCTGGCTTGAGCAGGGGGACCTTGCGTGCGATGCAGGATTTCAATCCATGACGGCGTAGTGTGTTACTAATGGTTTTCTTTGAGACTGTGGTCCCAGCTCTCTTCAGGTCATTGACCAGGTCCTGCCATGTAGTTCTGGGCTGATCTCTCACCTTCCTCATGATCATTGATGCCCTACGAGATGAGATCTTGAATGGAGCCCCAGACCGAGGGTGATTGACCGTCATCTTGAACTTTTACAACAGTTGTTGCCTTCTCACCAAGCTGATTGCCTATTGTCCTGTAGCCCATCCCAGCCGTGTGCAAGTTTTGTCCCGATGGCCTTACACAGCTCTCTGGTCTTGGCCATTGTGGAGAGGTTGGAGTCTGTTTGATTGAGTGAGTGTGTGGACAAGTGTCTTTTATACAGTTAACGAGTTCAAACAGGTGCAGTTAATACAGGTAACGAGTGGAGAACAGGAGGGATTCTTAAAGAAAAACTAACAGGTCTGTGAGAGCCGGAATTCTTACTGGTTGGTAGGTGATCAAATACTTATGTCATGCAATAAAATGCTAATTAATTACTTAAAAATCATACAATGTGATTTTCTGGATATTGTTTTTGATTCCGTTTCTCACAGTTGAAGTGTATGATACAAATTACAGACCTCTACATGCTTTGTAAGTAGGAGAACCTGCAAAATTGGCAGTGTATCAAATACTTGTTCTCCCCACTGTATATACTATACATTTTCTACCAACAGGTTTTTGTGCCAATGCACCACACACATACGGGGACTCGTCTGATGTCGGTACAGCCGATCTGCCAACTTATGTCTGTAGCATCCAAACAATTTGGGCTAAACCCTAATATGTCCCCTCTGTGGAAAGTTGAGACTCTCGCAAACACGTACATGTCAGTTGCTCTAGGACCCCCACAATACCAGTCTGAAGGTACCCGGTACCAGTTGAACAAATGAATGGAAGTTTAGTGCCAAAAATAATGAGCACAAAATCTATCTCTCTCAGATATAGGAAAGACACTTCATAACAAACTTTGTTTAGATTTTTTGGGAGAACTATATGTTGTTCCATGTAGTGAATCTATTATTCAATGAGTTTGTATGGGCGAATAGCAGTAAGGTCAAATAAAAATGTTAATTAAAAAAAATATGATATTTTCTTTGATACTTCAATGGGTCTTAAAAATCTAAATCAAATAGCAAAATGATCCTTGGTATGACCTTCTTCAAACAAGTCCATATAGCTTAGTGCTCCCCCCCCCCTCCTCCCCTCCGGGCTTAGACTTGAATGGGTTACAAGTTGAATGACAAGCATTAGATACGTTCGAGGTCAGAGGTCGGCAACTAGGTTAATGGAAGGGCCAATTTATTTCTGAGCAAATATTTGGCTGGACAGAAGATATTTATCATAAAAGCAGCTCAATTCTTATACTGTAGGCTCTCACTACAAATTGAACATGATTTGAACACATCTGGTTAGTATGTAGTCAATTCAATGACAATAACATATTAATTTCAATCTGTTTACACTGATAATATCAGCCCCTTTTTTCAAATTTCGCCTGAAATGACATACTCAAATCTAACTGCCTGTAGCTCAGGCCCTGAAGCAAGGATATGCATTTTCTTGGTACCATTTGAAAGGACGTTTGTGGAAATGTGAAAGAAATGTAGGAGAATATAACACAATAGATCTGGTAAAAGATAATACAAAGAAAAAAACAACCGTTCTTTCTAAAAGAAAACTGTACCATCTTTGAAATGCAAGCAAAAGGCCATAATGTATTATTCCGGCCCAGATTCAATATACATTTTTGGCCACTAGATGACAGCAGTGTATGTACAATGTTTTAGACTGATCCAATGAACCATTGCATTTCCGTTCAAACTTTTGTATCAAGGCTGCCCAAATATGCCGAGTAAGTTTTAATGTTGCTGGACCCCAGGAAAAACTAATGGGCATTCTAAATAAATACAAATACTCCTGGACTAAAAAGCACGCTGAATGTAAAATCTCCACGCCAAAACATTCTTGTCCAGGGATTTCCGTAAAGCTGCAATATGTCACTTTTTGGGCAACCCTACCAAATCCACATAGAAATATGAGTTGTAGATCTGTCATTCTTAAGTCTAAGAAGTGGTAGATCTGCACCATGTGTGCTATTTCTATGCTTCCTGTTCCAAAGTTTTATTTTCAGACAGCCGAAAATGCAATCTTTTTGATTATTGAAAATATATTTTACAGTTGTTTAAATGGTACAATGATTCTCTAAATGATGCTGTACATTGCTTGTTTTGTCACATAATCTGATATTAGGAAAACTATTTGAATTTTAGCAACCAGAAAATGGAAGAGCTATTTTTGTACGTTGCACATTTAATCTGGGTCCAGAAACGGCTCAGCATTTGCTCTTATTTGTTTAAAAAGCAGTTCTCCTAAAACACCCGGTCTACCTCACTTCATTTATATCCTGTAGATTTAGTGATCATCCGACACACTCCCAAAGTATACTACATGATGTTCCGCATTTCTCCTTTGAGTTGGGAAAACCTGCTTTAAGTTAGTGTTCTTCATTCCTGTAATGACATTCCAAGATGTATAAGAGCTGGATGTCCTGGTTTCATTAGGTCACTTTAAGACTGTAATATAGGACATTTATTGTGGACTGCACTTGTAAAATGTAATAGTTTCTGCTCTGTATGTCATTTTATCTGTTTGAACTGTTTGTGTTGTTGATTGTTGTAACACAGGGCACGATTTAAAAAGAGAGCCTGGTCTCAACTGGGATTCCCTGTATAAATAATGGTTAAAACCTTTTAAAAAGAAAACCAGCCCTATACAGTTCCTTCGGAAAGTATTCAGAGCCCTTGACTTTTTGTTACGTTACAGCCTTATTCTAAAATGGATTCAAATAAAACAATTTCCGCAGCAATCTAAACACAATACAACACTTTATGTAATTGTATGAAAAATAAACAAAAGAAACACCTTATTTATATATGTATTCAGACCCTTTGCTATGACACTTGAAATTGAGCTCAGGTGCATCCCGTTTCCATTGATCATCCTTGAAATGTTTCTACAACTTGATTCGAGTCCACCTGTGTAAAATTCAATTGGTAAGACACACCTGTCTATATAAGGTCTCACAGTTGACAGTACATGTCGGAGCAAAACCCAAGCTATGAGGTTGAATGAATTCCCCGTAGAGCTCCGAGACGACAGGATTGTGCTGAGGCAAAGGTCTGGGTAAGGGTACCAAAACATGTCTCCAGCTTTGATGGTCCCCAAGAACACAGTGACCTCCATCAATTTTAAATGTAAGAAGTTTGGAACCACCAAGACTCTTCCTAGAGCTGGCCGCCTGGTCAAACTGAGCAATCGGGAGAAGGGCCTTGGTCAGGGAGGTGACCAAGAACCCGATTGTCACTCTGATACAGCTAAAGTTCCTCTGTGGAGATGGGAGAACTTTTCAGAAGGGCAACCATCTTTGCAGCACTCCACCAATCAGGCCTTTATTGTAGAGTGGCCAGACAAAAGCCACTCCTCAGTAAAAGGAACATGACAGCCCGCTTGGTTTGCCAAAATTCACCTAAAGACACTGACCATGAGAAACAAGATTCTCTGGTCAAATGTCACGTCTGGAGGAAACCTGGTACCATCCCTGCGGTGAAGCATGATGGTGGTAACATCATGCTGTGAGGATGTTTTTCAGCGGCAGGGACTGCGAGACTAATCAGGACCGAGGCAAAGATGAAGAACGGAACAAAGTACAGAAAGATCCTCGATGAAAACATGTTCTAGAGCACTCAGGACCTCTGACTGGGGCAATGGTTCGCTTTCCAACAGGACAACGACCCTAAGCACACAGCCAAGACAATACAGGAGTGGTTTTGGGATAAGTCTATGAATGTCCTTGAGTGGCCCAGCCAGAGCCCAGACTTGAACCTGATTGAACATCTCTAGAGAGACCTGAAAATAGCTGTACAGCAACAACGCTCCCCATCCAACCTGACAGAGCTTGAGTGTATCTGCAGAGAAAAATGGGAGAAACTCCTCAAATACAGTTGTGCCAAGCTTGTAGCGTCATACCCAAGAAGACTCAAGGCTCTAATCACTGCCAAAGGTGCTTCAACAAAGTACTGAGTAAAGTGTCGGAATACTTATGTAAATGTTATATTTCACTTTTTAATGTTTTATTAATCAGCCAACATTTCTAAAAAGCAGTTTGTGCAAGATTGATTAGGGAAATAAACTATTTCATAAATTTTAGAGTAAGGCTGCAAACTAACAAAATGTGGAGAAAGTCAAGGTTTCTGAATACTTTCCAAAGGCACTGTATGTCCGTATAATTCAAACCTGTGCTCTTGTCTGCAGCGGAGGACATCCCTGAGCTGCTGAGCTCTTCCAGTCTGTTCTCTATGCTGCTCCCCCTCATCCTGGCCTACATCGGCCCTGTGGCTACCTCAGTACCCAAGGTGAGATGTGGTAAATGTTGCCTGTGAAGTAGGTTCTATTTTTTTTACTGCTGTATCTAGTCAAAGGTCCCTAAGGTGAGTAAGGTTTTTTTTCAAGAACTACATTGATCCAGCCCTGCACTCTATTTGAAGCTACATGTATTTTTTTTGCTAGTTTTATCCATTTTTCTCCACAATTGGTAGTTAGTCTTGTCCCATCGCTGCAACTCCGTACGGACTCGGGAGAGTCACAGCTCAAGAGCCATGTGTACTCCAAAACACGACCCTGCGACACCACATTGTTTCTTGACACACTGCTTGCTTCACCCGGAAGCCAGCTACACCAATGTGTCGGAGGAAACGCTGCACAACTGGCTACCGAAGTCAGCTTGCAGGCGCCCAGTCTCCCACAAGGATTCGCTACAGCGTGAGTGGACAAGGACATCCCGGCCGGCCAAACCCTCCCCTAACCAATTGTGTGCCGCCTCATAGGTCTCCCGGTCACGGCCAGCTGTGACACAGCCTGGTATCGAACCCGGGTCTGTAGTGACGCCTTAAGCACTGCAATGCAGTGCCTTAGACCACTGCTCCACTCGGGAGGCCCTTTGAAGCTACATTTGTGTTGTTTTTAAATAGTCAAAACAACTTGCAATAACACTGTCAATAATCACACCAAGAATGGGGATGCTTTCTTGGAGTGACATGACTCCGATCCACATCTCCCTATTGAGCTCTGGACACAGCTCTTTAAGGAACATCTCCAGGAGGATGCAAAGGAGATTCTTGTTGGCACTTGTCTCCTGAAGTGCGTTGAAGACCTTGATGCTTCCATATCTGGCATTCTGCTGTCCCACCCAGTTATGTAGTGTGCCTGCAATGTTGTTGAGTGGCTTATTTTAGGCTCTCTCCTTGGTCTCCTGATGTTCAGCATCTGTCCTAACATTGTTGTGGATGGCTCGTTTTTGTTGGGCCAGAAGGTGTCCCTGAAACTGTTGATGTAGTGCACAAGCATATTCTCACTGAGTACCCAGTTGATAGTGTCTCTTATCTGCTAGTTGCGACTTGAACTAGTCCAATGAGTATTTTCCGAACCCACTTGAAGATGCCTCTGAGTTTAAAGATCTCCCCTATGAGCATGAAGCAGAGTTCTGCCAGGCCATCCCTCTTCCTGTCCATCTCATCCTCATAGTCACGGTTATCCTCGGGCTCTTCTCTGTGAGAGAAGAAGTCTCAAGGGACACTCTCCAGAATAGTGGCCAGGAAGGAGGAGGAAATTGTTAGGAAGTCCATGACCTTCAAGTGCTCTGGACAGGGGCTGTGGAAGGCATAGAGCTCCTCACTCTGACACATCTGCATGTCAGTCAGCATTTTCTCCTTGTTTTTAGACTGCTCAAGGAATGTTTGTTCAACAGAATGGCCATTTATTGATGGAAGGCAGCTGGACCTTTTTTCAAGAAGGGGAAAGGTAATCTCCCTGTGCAGTACCTAAACATGCACAGGAATGCTATGTTACACTGACTGTTCTGGAAGTAGTCGCTTTGCAGGAGGCTCACATTTGACGAAGTAGCATGGTATCTGCTTCTCCTCAGCCCCAGTGATGAGGGCCCTACAGTGCCCCAGTTTCTCACAACATCAGACAGTCAGGGAAATGTGAACCTACAAGTCGCTGTGCTCGTTCTCCATTGCCCAAATCTGGCATTTACCTGGCATTTACATTACAATTTGTTGTAGAACATGTGCAGCTTGATGGCACCGTAGCTGGCTTGCTCGTTGATCCCTTTGCTGCCCTCATCCAGTGCCCTTTCCCCATGTTCTCGAAGGACAGGTAGTATTCCTTTATGGTCTCGTAGGTGTAGGCCTTCGTGGTGCTCCAGCTGAAACATCACCATGCGGTTGATGGACTCAGGGTCACTGAGTACCTCCACCGGGGGCTTCAACACTTTGGTGGCGATGACCTCCACCAACACCACTTGCAGGCTATTGGAGTGGGCTTTGCGTGTGGATAGCAGGCACAGCGAACCGCAACTCCTCATTGGGGGTGCGCAGGCATTGGGGGTGCGCAGGCATTGCCTTTTGAATGTTAACCTGTTTTAAGGTCTTACTCACATTGGCTATGGCGAGTGTGATCACAGTCATCCAGAACAACTGATGCTCTCATGCTTGTTTCAGTGTTATTTGCCTCGAAGCGAGCATAGAAGTAATCCAGCTCCTTTGGTAGGCTTGTGTCACTGGGCAGCTCTTGGGTGTGCTTCCCTTTGTAGTCTGTAATAGTTTGCAAGCCCTGCCACATCCGACAAGCGTAAGAGCCAGTTTAGTACGATTCGATCTTAGTCCTGTATTGATGCTTTGCCTGTTTGATGGTTCATCGGTGGGCATAGCGGGATTTCTTATGAGCTTCCGGGTTATAGTCCCAATCCTTGAAAGCACCAGCTATACTCTTTAGCTCAGTGCGAATGTTGCCTATAATCCATGGCTTCTGGTTGGGGTATGTACGTACAGTCACTGTGGGAATGATGTCCTCAATGCACTTATTGATGAAACTAGTGACTGATGTGGTGTACTCATCAATGCCATCGGAAGAATCCCGGAACATATTCCAGTCTGTGCTAGCAAAGAAGTCCTGTAGTTTAGCATCTGCTTCCTCTGACCAGTTTTTTATAGACTGAGTCACTGTTGCTTCCTGCTTTAATTTTTGCTTGTAAGCAGGAATCAGGAGGATATAGTTATGGTCCGATTTGCCAAATGGAGGGTGAGGGAGAGCTTTGTACGCATCTCTTGGCCCGCCTGTTAGCTTGCTCGAAGCTTGTTCACGAAAATCAGAAAAGCAATCAAATGAACCGTTTACCTTTGATCTTCGTAATGTTTTCACTCACGAGACTCCCTGTTTCACAGCAAATGTTCCTTTTGTTCCATAAAGATTATTTTTATACCCAGAAAACCGACGTTTGTTCTGTCGCGTTATGTTCAGAAATCCACAGGAAAGAGAGGTCGCAGACGTAAATTCCAAATAGTCTTCAAAATGTCCACAGAAATATGTCAAACGTTTTTTATAATCATTCCTCGGGTAGTTTTTAAAATATATATTTGATAATATATCAACCGAGTGTGTAGCTTTTTCCATAACAGCGGGAGCTACAATGGCCAGTTCACTCAATTGCGCACCAACTCACTCTGAGAGCCCCCACCCCTCCACTTTTGCAATGTGATCCGTCACGCTCATTTTTCAAAATAAAGGCCTGAAACTATGTCTAAAGACTGTTGACACCTTAGGGAAGCCACAGAAAAAGGAATCTGGTTGATATCCCTTTAAATGGAGGACAGACATTTCAAAATAAGAGGCTCTTCCTGATTGGATTATCCTCAGGCTTTCGCCTGCAATATCAGTTCTGTTATACCCACAGACAAGATTTTTAGTTTTGGAAACTTTAGAGTGTTTTCTATCCTAATCCGTCAATTATATGCATATTCTAGCATCTGGTCATGAGAAATAGGCCGTTTACTTTGGGAACGTTATTTTTCCAAACATAAAAATAGTGCCCCCTAGCTTCAAAAGGTTAAGTGAAACAGAACTAATGTGATTTATTTTTTTAAATTCCACATCAGGCCGCAGTGGAAGTCTTTGGTCTGGTCCAGGAGTTACTTCCTGCTGCCTCCGCTCTGAACCAGAAATATGCCCCACCGGCTTTCAACCCCAACCAATCAACAGACAGCACTACGGGCAACCAGCCGGAGCAGGGCCTATCAGCTTGCACCACCTCCAGTCACTATGCTGTGATAGAGAGTGACCACCCTTACAAGCAGGCCGGAGTCGCACAGTATAAGGTAACGCCACACTCATACACACACACGGAACAGTAGGACTATTCACAACATAGGAATTCTTAGTCAAGGGTAAAAAAAAATAAGTACATGTAAAATTTTATATATATATACATACATACATACATACATGCATACATACATACATACATACATACATACAGTGTGGCAAAACATACATAGGATTTTGTAGGATTTTTTTTTATGAATTTATTTGCAAATTATGGTGGAGCATAAGTATTTGGTCACCTACAAACAAGCAAGATTTTGTGGCTCTCAAAGACCTGTAACTTCTTCTTTAAGAGGCTCCTCTGTCTGCCACTCGTTACCTGTATTAATGGCACCTGTTTGAACTTGTTATCAGTATAAAAGACACCTGTCCACAACCTCAAACAGTCACACTCCAAACTCCACTATGGCCAAGACCAAAGAGCTGTCAAAGGACACCAGAAACAAAATTGTTTCGAAGAAAGTGACAGAGATGCTGGTTAACATGCTCAACATCTGCTCTGACGACGAGCTCATGTCTGAAGGAGACGACACATGCGAGGATAAAAAAAAAAAACACGCCCTGTTATTTTTTTTATATATATTGACTTTCAATGTGCACCAGGCTGGGAGGACTGAATCTGCAATAGGTAAGCAGCTTGGTTTGAAGAAATCAACTGTGGGAGCAATTATTACGCAATGGAAGACATACAAGACCACTGATAATCTCCCTCGATCTGGGGCTCCACGCAAGATCTCACCCCGTGGGGTCAAAATGATCACAAGAACGGTGAGCAAAAATCCCAGAACCACAAGGGGGGGGACCTAGTGAATGACCTGCAGAGAGCTGGGAAAGTAACAAACCTACCATCAGTAACACACTACGTCGCCAGGGACTCACATCCTGCAGAGCCAGACGTGTCCCCCTGCTTAAGCCAGTACATGTCCAGGTCTGTCTGAAGTTTGCTAGAGAGCATTTGGATGATCCAGAAGAAGATTGGGAGAATGTCATATGGTCAGATGTAACCAAAATATAACTTTTTGGTAAAAACTCAACTCGTCGTGTTTGGAGGACAAAGAATGCTGAGTTGCATCCAAAGAACACCATACCTACTGTGAAGCATGGGGGTGGAAATATCATGCTTTGGGGCTGTTTTTCTGCAAAGGGACCAGGACCACTGATCCGTGTAAAGGAAAGAATGAATGAGGCCATGTATCGTGATATTTTGAGGGAAAACCTCCCATCAGCAAGGGCATTGAAGATGAAACGTGGCTGGGTCTTTCAGCATGACAATGATCCCAAACACACCGCCCGGGCAACGAAGGAGTGACTTCGTAAGAAGCATTTCAGGGTCCTGGAGTGGCCTAGCCAGTCTCCAGATCTCAACCCCATAGAAAATCTTTGGAGGGAGTTGAAAGTCCGTGTTACCCAGCAACAGCCCCAAAACATCACTGCTCTAGAGGAGATCTGCATGGAGGAATGGGCCAAAATACCAGCAATAGTGTGTGAAAACCTTGTGAAGACTTACAGAAAACGTTTGACCTCTGTCGTTGCCAACAAAGGGTATATAACAAAGTATTGAGAAACTTTTGTTATTGACCAAATACTTATATTCCACCATAATTTGCAAATAAATTCATTAAAAATCCTACAATGTGATTTTCTGGATTTTTTTTCTTCTCATTTTGTCTGTCATGGCTGAAGTGTACCTCTGCTGAAAATTTACAGACCTCTCTCATATTTTTAAGTGGGAGAACTTGCACAATTGGTGGCTGACTAAATACATTTTTGTAAACACACACACACACACACACACACACAGTACCAGTTTTCTTTATTTGTACTATTTTTTCTACATTGTAGAATAATAGTGGACATTAAAACTATGAAATAACACACATGGAATCATGTAGTCACCATAAAAGTGTTTTACAGATTCTTCAAAGTAGCCACCCTTTGCTTTGATGACAGCTTAGCACACTGTTTGCATTCTCAACCAGCTTCACCTGGAATGCTTTTCTAACAGTCTTGAAGGAGTTTCCACATATGCTGAGCACTTGCTGGTTGCTTTTCCTTCACTCTGCGATCCAACTCATCCCAAACCATTTCAATTGGATTGAGATTGGGTGATTGTGGAGGCCAGGTTATCTGATGCAGCACTCCATCACTCTACTTCTTGGTCAAATAGCCCGGAGGTGTGTTGGGTCATTGTCCCGTTGAAAAACAAATGATAGTCCCACTAAGTGCAAACTAGATGGGATGGCATATCGCTGCAGAATGCTGTGGTAGCCATGCTGGTTGTGTGCCTTGAATTCTAAATAAATCACTGACAGTGTCACAAGCAATGCACCATCACACCTCCTCCTCTTTGCTTCACGGTGGGAACCATACATGCGGAGATCATCTGTTCACCTACTCTGCGACTCACAAAGACATGGCAGTTAGAACTAAAAATCTCCAATTTGGACTCATCAGACAAAAGGACAGATTTCCGCCAGTGTGATGTCCATTGCTTGTGTGTCTTGGCCCACGCAAGTCCCTCCTTTTTATTGGTGTCCTTTAGTAGTGGTTTATTTGCAGCAACTCTACCATGAAGTCCTGATTCACACAGTCTCCTCTGAACAGTTGATGTTGAGATGTATCTGTTACTTGAACTCTGTGAAGCAATTATTTGGGCTGCAGTTTCTGAGGCTGGTAACTCTAATGTACTTATCCTCTACAGCAGAAGTGACTCTGCGTCTTCCATTCCTGTGGTTGTCCTCATGAGATCAAGTTTCATCATAGCACTTGATGGTTTGTGTGACTGCACTTGAAGAAACTTTCAAAGTTCTTTACATTTTCCGTATTGACTGACCTTCATGTCTTAAAGTAATGGACTGTCATTTTTCTTTCCTTATTTGAGCTGTTCTTGCCATAAAATGGACTTGGTCTTTTACTAAATAGGGCTATCTTCTGTATACCAATCCTATCTTGTCACAACACTGATTGCTCAAAAGCATGAATAAGGAAAGAAATTCCACAAATTAACTTTTTAACAAGGCACACCTGTAATTGAACTGACTACCTCATGAAGTTGGTTGAGAGAATACCAAGTGTGTGCAAAGCTCTCAAGGCAAAGGGTGGCTACTTTGAAGCAGTATACTTGTACCCAACACTTGTTTGGTTGCTACTTGATTCCATATGTCTTATTTCATAGTTGTGATGTCTTCACTATTATTCAACAATGTAGAAAATATAAAAAATAAGTAGGTGTGTCCAAACTTTTGACTGGTACTGAATATTGGCGCTGATAGTCACATTGGACTTCCTACTAGGGCACACTGCCTCAGTGCTAAAAGTGTAACTCTGGTTCATATGCACATGTATATATGAGCGTGGATGATTTCCTTTAATTGTTTCTTGGCTTTGACCATCCTCTCCCCCACCACACCTCAGGTGTCGTTCCCGGACTGCGTGCGGTGGACCACCATCGAGTTTGACCCCCAGTGTGGCACGGCTCAGCCCGAGGATGTCCTCCGCCTGCTCATCCCGAGCCGCTCAATCCACCTGTCCAGCCTCGGCACCAAGCCCCTGGCCCATGACACCATCAACACCTGGGTGGAGCTCAAGAAGATCTCCGGCTCCAATGGCTGGCCCACCACCGTTCTAGTGCTGCCAGGTAAGATAAGAGGTCAAACTATTCACCTCCAGTCAGATGACACTCTTTGACAAAGCTTTTATTTTTAGGCTCTGATCCATGCATAATTATTGTTCTGTGGCTAATGCTGAGTGGGCAAAACTGGTTGTAATGACTTAGTTTCAAACAGATTTGCCGTTCGGGTTTTTTGTTTCAGTAGGAAGGCATTTCATTTGACTAGCTAATTAAAATGACACGCAAGGAAACAAATCATCTGAACCAATCGAAGGTTAGCTTATAGATCGATTCGGGGAAGCTCAATCTCTTCAATGGACAGCTCTGCTAATCTACATCAAAGTAGTCCCCTGTCCTCCCTGCTGTCAATATCACCGTATCACCTGTGTGTTCTTCCTCTGGGATTCCAGGAAACGAGGCCCTGTTCTCCTTGGAGACGGCCTCTGACTACGTAAAAGACGAGAAGGCCTGTTTCTACGGCTTCAAATGTGTTGCAGTGGGATACGAATTCAACCCTGGACCAGATGAGGTAAAGGGGAACTTGTTTTTGCATGTTAAAGGTGTTGTTTACCCCAAAACAAGATTTTCCTATTCTTGTACTGTCTATAGTCAGGAAAAGTTTTTTGACAACAAATGATAGATTTAGATATGCTGTTAGAAAATCTTGAATTGACGATTATTGCTCATAATTCGTCACGACCGTCAAGCTTGGCCTCTGTCCCAGGCCTTGATTTCCACAACTCATTGTGTCCTGATCCCTCCACCCCTCTCGAGCTGTCCGCTCATCAAGCTTGTATGCATCTCGAACAGGGCAAAATACATATGCTTGCCTGAGCAGCAGAGAAAGTTCCTTAATAAGTACATTAAATTCACACAATGATTCAGCCCTCTAGCCTACAATAAGGAAAAATATCTCATCATATTTTTTTTAAACATGTTTCGTTTCCAAAAAGGAGCTTGCTTTGAAGCTTGAATTGGGGTAGGGAAAGACATTGCAAGTGCCACACATTGTTATTGGTATAGATGCAGATCAACTACAGCAATTTACATGCGTGTTTATCTGGTAACAAACATACTATTTGTTGTGCTTCAGCATTTAAACGCAGCTGGAAACACAGCTGCTCCTCCGCTGCAGCTTCGACACTGGTGAAATGCATGTCTGAGTGTGCCGAGTGGAAAGTGGGAGAGGAGAGAGGGAGGAAGAGATGGTAGCCATTCACATACTCTTCTCGCTAGATCACTTAAAATGCAGTGAATTTATCCCTTGCTTGCTACCAAGTTACATTCACTGTAGACACTTGTGAAAAATGTAATCCACAGTTGGTTCACTGGCTCCAACCACACGTGAAATGTTGTCAGTTATGGCTTTATCTGAGAGTTTTAAGTCATTTGATGGAATGCATGCATGTATAAACTGAAATTGGAGAATATATTCCCCTTTAAGTCAAATGTAAAAAAAATGATAGGTTTCCCTGTAAAATTCTAACTTGAACTTACTTTACTGTATTCACTGAGGTGTGTGTGCATTTCATCAACAAAAATAGTGACATTATTTGAAAAAATCTATAACTAAACAAAAATTATTTTTAGATGAGACAAAATTAGCAAATATCTGACAAAAGGGACTGGACAAGAGATTTTGGAGAGATTGAGAGCTTTTCCGTAATGAGCATTGTGTGTTTCAGGGTATTATCCAGCTGGAGAAGGAGTTGGCATACTTGGGCAGTGTGTGTGCTGCTGCTCTTATGAAGAAGGATCTGGCTCTGCCTATAGGTGAGGGAGATGCAAGAACATTACAACATGGTAGAACTGATAGGGAAAACAGGAGAAAAGATATTGAACTTCAACTCATATTCTTTCAAAACAAGTACCAGGTTCTTAGTTCTCATTATTGAACTTTACTGTTGTTTTTCATTTTCAGCTAAAGTGCAAATATATGGTCTCTATATTGGTGCCCTTTCACTTTACATTGGAGTGCAATGGAGCAGAATGTTATTTTTTCTCTTTTCAAAACTGGTTAATAATTTAGTCCAGGACATTTTATGACTTTAAAGTTGAAAATCTCAATTTCAGTGCATCTTTTTTTTTTAATTGGTTCTGTGCAGTTGTAAATCAAACAAATACACATGTTGATCATCAAATGTTTTTTACATTTCATATTATTTTAGGAGAAGTAGTGAATCGTGCAAGGGTGCCAATATATTTGACCGCAACTTTATGTGCATGTAAGATTATAATTTGCACTAAATGGCATATACTGTTTTATACTCCGTACTTTTTTCCAGGGAACGAACTTGAAGAGGACCTTGAGATTCTTGAAGAGGCCTCCCTCCAGGTATTCTGATGTCATTTAACTTTTTTTAATGAAAATCACATTGTGACATAACAAAAGCTGTCAAAGGTGTAACCATGACTTATGAAAAATCACAATGGACACATTTCTTCCATCAAGCCTTCGTCAGCATGTAACCATGACATACCTCTGTCTCCACCCCCTCTCCTTCCCACCTTAACTCCCCTCTCTCCCCACAGGTGTGTAAGGCCCACTCAGGTATCCTGGGCAAGGGGCTGGTCCTGTCCCACTCCCCCACCATCCTTGAGGCTCTGGAGGGCAACCTGCCCCTGCACCTGCAGACCAACGAGCACTCCTTCCTGGAGGACTTCATTACCTGTGTGCAGAACTCCAGCGGAGGACGCCTGGCCAGGTGAGAGAAAGGAAGAGAGAGTGTAGACACAAAAAACGTAGGCCCGGACACACATTCCCACATGCACACGCACACTAAGCATGGACGTACGTACACACACAAACACACACTACTGTGAAACAAATATCAGCTCATGGCCAGGTTGTCAAGAAATAGATTAATGCATAAATGCCCCTCCCCCCTCCAGGTGGCTGCAGCCAGACTCGTACGCAGACCCCCAGAAGACGTCTCTGATTCTGAACAAGGATGACATCCGCTGCAGCTGGCCCACCACAGTGGCCGTCCAGACCAAAGACCAGTACGGAGACATAGTGCATGTGCCAAACATGAAGGTCAGGTTTTATTTTTCAGTTTTTGTTTTTCTCTCTTACCTCATGTAAAATAAAGCCTACATCATCACATTATTTTGTAGTGACAGTGATCATCCACTTATTTTTTTGTACACTTCCTATTCAGACTGTTAGCTAACATGTTGTTCAGACTTGGTTGAGAAAGCTAGCTACCAAGTCACTGGAATTTGCATTAAACCCTTACATTGACGTATATAGATAGTGCCAAATTTATATGTTTTTAACAAAATAACTGTAAAAAGCATATGGATGACCATGGAAGCAACTGAAAGACCAAAGGTGAGAACAAAACAGTTCACCTGAAACAGAACTGAATCCAAACATTACATTATTTTATGTACAGTACATTTTGCACTTACTGTACTTTTCACATAGTGATCATAAACATTTTAAAATGTATAGTGCTTGTGTGGCATCAAAGCGGTATTTATTATAATTCTCAATGTCTCATCTGTCAGAACACATCAACTCCTCTCGATTTACAGCATTTCCCTCACTCAGCATTTCACTCACTCGGACGACAAATGTGCAAAAGTAGCCCCATTAAAAAAAAAAAGGTTCTTATTTTTTTCCTTTTAACTCTGCATTATTGGAAAAGGACTTACCCGTGTCTACACCAGTTGTTTATGAAGCATGTGATGTAACATTGGATATGATTTGTGGCATCTTGTCGTGTGCGGCGCTCCAGTTTATAATGGCTGTCAGTCAATACATATACAGAGCTGTGAAGCGCAGACACCTGAGCTCTGACGACATGTATAGCAGGTTAATGTACAGCCACTGCATTCCAATTTAGGCACTTATCATTGACATACTGGATGACAGGCCATGAGTGGAAAGGTTAACTTGGGACATTTTCAACTCTGGGCACGAGCTCTCTAGTTGCCAACCTTTAAGTTGCTGAGTGTCCCCTTGTGTCCATCGAAAATGACTGGGTGCTGATAGTCTCAGCAAATTTGAACCCGTTGTAATGTTAGCACATTTTAATGATGAACATAATGAGTATATTTTTGCTAACATTAGCGAACTATATGCCCATGTCTCTCCCTCTCCTCTCTCCCAGGTGGAGGTGAAGGCGGTGCCCGTCTCCCAGAAGAAGTCCATGCAGCAGGAGTGCATGAGGAAGCTGCAGCGTCTCCCAGGCAGCACCAACCCCTCCTTCTCGGGCACCGCTGACCTTACGTTCGGGGGCCTGCCCATGCCGAAGCTGGAGGCCACCTATGAGCCCATGATCGTCAAGGAAGCGCGCTACATTGCCATCACAATGATGAAGGTCAGGGAACCACAGAGATAAAAAAAAATTGCAGTGCTTGAGGCATCACTACAGACCTGGGTTCGACCCTGCGCTGTGTCTCAGCCGGCCACAACTGGGAGACCCATGAGGCGACACACAATTGGCCCAACGCCTTCTGGGTTAGAGGAGGGTTTGGCCGGCAGGGATGTTCTTGTCCCATCGCTCTCGAGCAACTCCTGTGGCGGGCCGCTGACACGGTCACCATTTGTACAGTGTTTCCTTAAGAATGTATTATTTACAATTACGGCCAGCGGGGAACAGCCTTGTTTAACTTCTTGTTAATCCAACCACGGTGTCAGATTTATAAAATGCTTTTCGGCGAAAGCATACCTAGCCCAGAACATAGCCCATTTTACAAATTATTTCAAACCGTAACCAGCCAAGCAGAAGCGTTACAAAACTCAGAAATAGAGATAAAATGAATCCCTTACCTTTGATCTTTATATGGTGGCACTCAGAAGTCATTAATTTACTCAATAAATGTTCCTTTTGTTCGATAAAGTCTCTTTATATCCAAAAACCTCAGTTTTCTTTGCGTTTTCTTCAGTAATCCACAGGCTCAAACGCAGTCACAACAGGCAGACAAAAAAATCCAAATTGTATCCGTAAAGTTCATAGAAACATGTCAAGCGATGTTTATATTCAATCCTCAGGTTGTTTTTAGCCTAAATGATCTATAATATTTCAACCGGACAATAACGTCGTCAATATAAAAGGTAAACAAGAAATGCACTCTCTCGGGATTGCGCATGAAAAAGCTCTGTGACACGTCAGCGTCCACTCATTCAGACTGGTCTTACTCCCTCATAAGAATACAACCCTGAAACAATTTCTAAAGACTGTTGACATCTAGTTGAAGGCATAGGATCTGCAAATTGTCCTAAGTCAATGGATACTGTAATACAAAACTACAAAACCACAAAAAAAAAGGTTTTCGCCTGCCAAATCAGTTATGTTATACTCAGACACTATTTTAACAGTTTTGGAAACTTTAGAGTGTTTTCTATCCAAAACCACCAGTTATACGCATATCATATCTTCTGGGCCCGGGTAGCAGGCCGTTTAATTTGGGCATGCTTTTCATCCAAAATTCCGAATGCTGCCCCCTACCCTAGAGAGGTTAAAAATGTTTTATCTCTGTGCATTAGAATGAAACAAATGTATCAGCTTGTAAGTAAAGAATACTGGTTTATTTCTTCCTGGGATGCGTTTCATGCCAAGAAGATTCCCTCTGCTCTTGTACTTTTCCCTTCACATGTCAGATAGATCTGAATGGAAAAGCAACATGGCAGAACCTAGAAGAATATGTTTGTTTCATATGATTGTGTTTTACTTTCCATTTTTATGTATTGTGTATATAGATATTTATAGTATAATTGTTGTTAACTGATCTCAGCATGATTCCCTGGCTAAATAAAGGTTAAATAAAAAACTTAAAACTAAAGGGGAAGCTGTTGCTCAACTGGCCCATGTTTCCTTGTGAAATAATACAGAGAAATTATTTATTTTTTGAGAGTAAAATTTTTTGACCCCATGTTTATTTTCTCCCTGTCCAGGCCTATGAGAATTACTCATTTGAGGAGCTTCGCTTTGCTTCACCCACTCCAAAGAGGTAAGAGATGAGATAAGGGTCAATCAAGTGCAGCAAAAGTAATTGAATGAGAACCAACACCATTTGAACCCAGGTTTTATGAAAAAAGTTGATGAGAAGTGAGGGGGAAGTGGGTCTGTCCATTTGGAGTGAAGCGCTTTCATCCCCGTTTCTCTCCATCGCCAGGCCCAGTGAGAACATGTTGATCCGGGCTAACACAGACGGGACGTACAGTGCCAACTGGACCCCCGGGGCTGTGGGCCTCTACACAATCCACGTCACCATTGACGGCATTGAGATCGGTAACGTAGAACAGGGTTGGGTTCACTTATATTTCTATTTAGTAATTTCATTGTAGTAAGTTAACAGAGATTTCTATTCCCATTTTCCCTTGTTCAAATTGGACTAGAGCTCAAGTCAGTTGATGTAATTTTTTTGTTTCTGTTCATTTAAAGTTTGTCACAGCACAAGCCCTCCAAAAACTATGTTGGTATTGTGGTTAGTCTATTATTAGAGAAACTAACTGTATTAGTTAGGAAATGTATTAAACATATATTAGTTGTTCATTTAAATGAAAGTTATCTGCCTGCGGAGTGTGGACTGTGCGCATGTTTAACCCACTAGATGCTGGTCTGGAGGTGGAGGTGAAAGACCCTCCTAAAGGCATGATCCCACCTGGCACACAGATGGTCAAACCCAAGGCCGAGCCCCAACCTAGCAAGGTGAGACCGACACACCTGACGCCACACACACCTGACAACACACACTCATCTGAGAACGGACACGTCCCTAAACCAAAGAACATGAAAACACACCGTCACAGCCAGTAGTGTGTTCATTCACTGTTTGTTTCTGGTCCTCTGTTGTTTCCTCCAGCTGTTGTAAGTGTCTGGATGTAATGGATAGGAATATTTATTTCACGTCTTGTTCACTCTCATTTCAACGGGTGCTTATCTGTTTATACATCTATCATGAAGAACATTGCAACATGCAGTGAATATTTCCACTGTCACGAACCAAGTTATGTATCATTGTTTTTGTGGCTGACAATAATTTAACTGAAAATGGGGAAACAAGCAACAAACTGCAAATTTTCACTCAGCTCTTTGTATCTCCCTTCTGATCTTGTGTACAGTGTGGATCATATCCAACGCCAATAAGAGAACTGGGTGGATGGTCGGGTTTCTTATTGTTTTAATTGATTACGTTTTTATTATTTAGCCATCTGTATTTTAAGTCAACCTTGGGTTTGCACTGGATATGTCCAACCAGCACTGTTCAGAATGGAGCACTTCTACACTTTCTCCCACTGTGTGTGTGTATCTGTGTGTGTGTGTACACTTTACATGCGTGTGTGTGTGTGATCCGTGACCAAGAGTGCCTGCATTGCCTTTGTGATTATGTCTGTCTCTCTGCAGTGTGTGTGTCCTCCTCTACTCTGTTGCCTCTTTTTCGCTTTCCCCTGCTGAGGCTCCTACGGCTTACTGTCTTCCTGTCTCCTCTGCTTCTCTCAGGTCCGCAAATTTGTGTCCAAGGACAGCGCAGGCCTCCGTGTGCGTAGTCACCCTTCCCTGCAGAGCGAACAGATAGGCATAGTGCAAGTCAATGGCACCATCACTTTCATTGATGAGGTAAACTGTTCTAGACTAGGCGATTTGATCGAGTTGTAGCATTGGATTATCTTTTCTTATATCTTTTGTTTGTCTTCTGTTTTTGTTTGTCTGTTTTTTTCTTAATTCCTCTTAATTTTACTGCATACTAACTTGACATCCAAGTGTGTGACCTTAAAGTTTTGCAACATTACAGAAACATTCACAAAAGTTCCTCCAACCTTATGGAAAACCTGTGAACTTTGGAAAAGTTTCTGGGATTTTGCAACCTTAACTTTCGCGCAAGTCATGCATTATGGTCAGTGGGGGATTTCAGTGGAAATCTGAGATATATGTGCAGAATACGAGTCAGGATTCAGTCCTCGCAATCTACAGAGTAAATGTGTATGACGGTTTTGAGTACAGTAAAACTGCAGTGGGTCTACCTCTTTCTAGTTATTGCTGCTTCTCTTCTGAGCTCACTTATTTGTTACTTTTGCCTTTGTGTTGCTTCATACACATGCAAGACACTCCGAGGCTGCAGCGAGAAAAACATCAACCTTATGCCAGAGCATGTTGCGTACAATTTTGTGTAGGAAAGAAGCACCAGTCATAATTGTGTCCTCCATTTTAGCCTAGGAAGGCCTTTCAGAGTTTTCGTCAAACCTCTTCACAAACCTTGGAAAAAAGCAGAGACCGTCCAAACCAATACTAGAGAGAGTCACAGAATTCTGCTAAGTGATGTTACTCTCAGTTCAGTGTGTTTTCACAAAGCATGCTACCAAGCATCAGCCATTTATTTTAGGACCGGTTTTAAATCTGGGTTTTACATTGTTCTGCTCCACCCAGTATAGGTGACTCTGCCTTTCTTCTTGTTGAATCTGCATTTCTGGAGCCATTCAGTTGACTACCCTATTATTCGGCCTCCCTCTCTCTCCCGCTGCAGCCTCGCGTAAGGTGCTCTTATTGCCCCGGGGACTCCGCCACCCCTCTTTCTGTTTCCATAGTGACATGAGGGGGGCATGGCTGTGCTCTCTGCCCTCTGTTGCTTGTTTTCCCATAGATCCACAATGATGATGGTGTTTGGCTCAGGCTGAATGATGAGACAGTAAAGAAGTATGTGCCCAACATGAATGGGTACACTGAAGCCTGGTGCCTCTCTTTTAACCAGCATGTGGGCAGGAGCCTGCTGGTCCCAGCCAACGTAAGTAAAATGACGATCAGTCAGTCAGTCAGTCTGTAGGATAGAAGGGTAGTCTACCCCCCTATGCTGCTCATTTGGGGAAAACATCATAAATCAGTGCTTCCACCATTCATGTGTAACTCAATTGGAACCCCCCCAACTCAATGGGATTGATTTGATGTGTGATGATGGTTGTATTGAAGTTTGAAGATTCCCCTTTATCTACTACCTACCTACCTACCTACCTACCTACCTACCTACACACTGTATAGTGATATTGGATGGTATCCGTTCCCCAAATGTCTACAAGCATGAAGTATTGAGAACCTCCTTTAACAGTTTGAAAGAACTTAAGTTTGTTGTTGCATGATGTGTCCAAATGGATGTCACTGCTGTGTCATGAGCCTTCACTAAGGGCAACGTGCATGTCTCAGGGGATTACAAATATTTACTTTAGCGTGACTAGAATCATGCGTTCAATTGGACTCTCGAAAAACCCTCACATGATCAGTTAATACATGTTTAATGCATTGGAAGCATCCCCAATGCATGAATGGACCAGAAAGAGAGAGGTAGTCGATGAGCAATTTCAGTGTGTTTAGTTTAAGAGGGTCTTAGCTGCACTGTTTGCTATTCTCTTCACCTCTTTCTCATTGCTTCTTCTCGCCCACGCTTCATAAGCACAGGCACCTCAGAGCAACACGAAAAAAGCTCTTCTCTCAAAAGAGATTTCACATACATTTGTTCCATGGCACAAACAACCTCTCAAATTTAAGGCCAGTTTGTTAGACTCAGATGAAGCCTGGTCCTGGCCTAAAAAATGTTTTTTTCATTTGTGCATGCTTTTTAGGCCAGGATTAGACTTAATCTGGGTCTGGGAAATTGGCCTTGTCTAATCAGGGACTTCATAGGTGGATAGATTAAGAAAAGTTAATATTCATTCATTAAAAGTCATTGCCTACGTATTCACAGCTCTTCGTAAAAGTGATGGTTTTCGGTCATGAGGCAATCATTGGTCCCCAACACAGTTTCATATAGAAATTGTGCTTCTACCACTCCACAATTCCACCTATGCATTTGGTTGCTCTATGAGGCTTCTAAGGTTCAGAGGCTTCTATGTAAAGGGTGTTGTCAAACAGCATGACACGCTACATCCTATGTGTTGAAAGGGATTTTAAGAGATTT
Organism: Oncorhynchus keta; assembly: GCF_023373465.1. Taxonomy (NCBI): domain Eukaryota; kingdom Metazoa; phylum Chordata; class Actinopteri; order Salmoniformes; family Salmonidae; genus Oncorhynchus; species Oncorhynchus keta. The sequence continues at coordinate 48,192,337 of NC_068454.1, forward strand.
TCTGGGGGCGATTGTTAACTCAAAATGGGTTTAAAAATTCCAACCCCTTCCCACACAAAATAAAACATTTCTGTGTCCCGAATCCTTCACAACATCTTGCCATTTCTTCACAATTGCTTGAGTACAAGGCCTTTCTGGTACCCTGTCAAAATTGGTGAAAGCCTACTCTTCTCAAGTTCAATTACAAAATAACTTATACATGGCCAAAATTGCAGAAAAAACATTAATAATGATTTCTTCCCCCAAAAAAGACATCAGCGCTTGTTCTCTCCCTTTTTCTCACACTTAAATGAATCCTCTTGCCGTTTCTTGACTTGTACTTACAATTTGTTGCTCAGAGTGTCTTTAACGCTAGCCAAGGAGTCAGGGATATCGGCTTTTTCTCGTGGACCCCCTTAACTATATTCCCACAGGTGAGTTGTGTGAAGGAGAGATGTGTATGGCTTGGCTGCTCTGTTGCTTTTTCATCCATCTGTTATTTCTATGTTTCCTATTGAAACCTCTCCCCCTCTGAAGTTCTTCAATTTGAGTTATGGTGAACTTTGAGTTTTTAACCACAGTTGCATGACTTTCTGAGTAGTTTAATTTAAGGACACTGTCGTTCTACCTCCATTCCCCTTTAGGGATCAACTATTCATTCAAGGTCCATTTGTTATGCTGTCTGCCCCGTGATAACTTTGTTCCCATTTCACGTGAAATTTAAGCTATCGAGTGAAATGGACATTTGTGTGTTGCATGAGGGTTAATAACAATGACACTAATATGTTACATGTGGCTTTTGTATAAAAGGGTAGATGCCATGTAGCCTACTGTATGTGTCTAGTACTCTGGCCCCAATTTTGTAATTTACATTTGACATTTTAGTAATTGAGCAAGATGCTCTTATCCAGAGCAACTTACAGTGGATAATTTTTTTCTGATTTTTTTTCCCCCCCATGCTAACATTCATCTCCCTTTTTAGTAGAAGTCTACCCATAACCACACATCTATGAAACAATTGTAACATATTTCAGGCTTGCACAGTATGAAGTGATACATTATTTTAGTTGATGCATTTAGTCATACCTTTAGTCGTCACACTTTTTGAGAACTTTGTGGCATTCAGGTGTTGCCAATGAAACCTGTCTTGTCCACTTTATGCCATCGAGACAGTATCAGCCCAACAACAACCTGTGCACTTGATGCTCATAGGGTGTCCTCAAAAAAAATCTGATAGTCATTGCTGCAGCATTGAAATATATATATATATATATATATATATATATATATATATATATATATATATATATATATATATATATTTTTTTTTTTTTTACCTTTATTTAACTTGGCAAGTCAGTTATGAACGGCCGGTTGTGATACAGCCCGGGATCAAATCAGGGTCTGTAGTGACGCCTCTAGCACTGAGATGCAGTGCCTTAGACTGCTACGCCACTCGGGAGCTATGCTTTAGGTTTATGTCAACATTTGCTACAGAGAGTGAATCCTACTGGTTTTGTTGAACTGATAGCTCTTAGGACAGTACTATGAAACTTTAATAGAAATTATGGGACTTTGATTATTTGATAACCTGAAACACTAGTCACGCTATATCGTCTCTCATAAGACACATACACACACACAGTTGTCAGGAATCAGGATGAAAATATGACATCAAATCAGACAAATCCATCACTACTCTTCCATTGACTGTAGTCTTCTAACCTAGCCTGATTGGTATTAACGCCTGTCAATTCCCACTTGCAGGAGGCAGGAGGCCAATCGGAGCAGAGTGTTAAGGAGGTGAGCTCCAGCGGCCGCCCCTCCCAAGAGGCCCCCTCCATGCAGGAGCAGGACAAGGTGGGGCAGGGCGGCGGCCCTGGGCTTTATAAGGTAGTGAAGACGGGTCCCTCGGGTCACAACATCAGAAGCTGTCCAAACCTTAGGGGTATCCCCATTGGAATGTTAGTACTTGGGAACACGGTCAAGGCAGTAGGCGAGGTACGCAACCCCCCCCTCCCCCGCACAAAAAAAAAACGGAAAATAACAAATGTGATGTCTTAAATTACTTATTGTGATTGCCTTTAATTGATTCATTATCAATCTAGATTACTTAGTTACTATTTTGTAGTTCTTATACCCATTTGTTTTGTTTCACTCTTCTACTTTGAACTATCTTTGCAAAACAGACAAGTTGTTGTAATGTCTTTTGTTTCCTCCCCCTTTTGCTTGTAAATTGGTTGACTTGTTTTGGATGTATGTACTTTACCATTGAAAGGGTGAATACATGAGATGCCTCTGGGTGTGGGTGTGTGCTCTGTCCTTTCTTTCAACATGTGCAGGCTCTTTTCTTAAAGAACACACTCCAGTGGCTACAGCATTTTTTATTTGTTTCCTTTTGCATTTATATATTTTTGTTCATTTGAATATATACTGAACAAAATATAAACGCAACATGCAAAATGTCAACGGTTTTACTGAGTTACAGTTCAGATAAGGAAATCAATCAATTGAAATGAATTAATTAGGCCCTAATCTATGGATTTCAGATGACTGGGCAGGGGTGCAGCCATGGGAGGGCCTGGGAGGTCATAGGCCCACGCAGTTGGGAGCCAGGCCTAGCCTATCAGAATTCGTTTTTCCTCACAAAAGGGCTTTATTACAGACAGAAATACTCCTCAGTTCCATTAGCTGTCCGGGTGGCTGGTGTCACACGATCCCGCAGGTGAAGAAGACGAATTTGGATGTCCTGGGCTGGCGTGGTTACACTTGGTCTGCGGTTGAGGCCGGTTGGACATACTGCCAAATTCTCTATAATTACGTTGGAGGCATCAACGTAGAGAAACAGCTCTGGTTGACATTCCTGCAGTCAGCATGCCAATTGCACGTTCCTTCAAAACTTGCGACATCTGTCGTGTTGTAACAAAACTGCACATTTTAGAGTGGCCTTTTATTGTCCCCAGCACCTGTGTAATGATCATGTTGTTTAATCAGCTTCTTAATATGCAACACCTGTCAGGTTGATGGATTATCTTGGCAAAGGAGAAATACCCACTAACAGGGATGTAAAAACCATTTCTGCAGAAAGGGAAATACGATTTTTGTGCATGTGGAACATTTCTGGGATCTGTTATTTCAGCTCATGAAACATGGGACCAACACTCCACGTTGCATTTATATTTTTTGTTCAGGATAGTTTATTTAAACTATATTCGTTTATTTATAATTTGAAACGGGTTCAATATTTTCTGTTTGCAAAAAAAAAAAAATCCTTCACTATTTTCTGACATTGGATTCTTGAAATGCTGAAGCCATACTGTACTTCAAATGAATCTTCTCTCTTACACCTTCTGTCCTCTTTTGTTTCTTGGTGGACTTCTTAAAAACTCTAAAATTCCTTGACCCGGAAGTGCTGAATGTTTCCTACTTCCTGCTTGACCTCTGATTGGGGATGTGGTGTTGTCATGCTGTTACTAGAATGCCCTCTCTGAACCAATGGCTCCCCAGCTCTTTCTCATTGAATCTTTCCTCGATTCCCCACATCCTATCTCCTAGTCTCCTTCTCAACATGCATTGAAAAAGATGGTCTGAGGGGAGGAACCTTGATACTCCTCCAGTAGGGTTGAGAAGGTGGCAAGGAGATACTAAGCTACGAGGAATCATAGAAATACTCACTCAAGTCTCGCTCTCACTCTCTACGCAGTGCAACCTCTGCATTTATTAACATTTCCACTTTCCATTTGTGTCCGTCTGTCTAAAGTGATGATTTTTTCAGGACCTTTAGAAAACCAAGACAAACATGAATTTACCTTTCAATATGATTCACTTTTAGAGTAAGTTGCTTAATTAATTATCTTTAGTCAGTGATCTCTGCAAAATGCTGCTTTTATGAGAAATATTATAGCTACAATGCCGTATTTAATTGTTCTGAAGGAATGATGTGCATTCATGTATAGGGGGATTGGATTGTATTTGAGAGAATGGTGCTGTGTGCGTGTGTGGACTGCAGCATTTGTGTGTGTGCGTATATAGGGATAAAGAGCATTGTGTTGTGCGTCAGGTGGTAAACACGGAGGGGACGTGGGTGCAGCTGGACAAAAACAGTGTGGTGGAGTTCTGCGAGAGCGACGAAGGAGAGGCCTGGTCTCTGGCCCGAGACCGTGGGGGAAACCAGTACCTACGCCATGAGGAAGGTAAGAGCCTTTTAACTTAACTTAATGCTTTTTACTCCTGTGTCCTGTATTGGGCTTGGCTGTACACATTTTCTTGCCACAGCATGATTTTCAGGACCGTCCATAAAAATAAAATAGAAATTTGGTGGTTCAGTCCCCCCTCGCGGGAGCTACAGGGGGGGGTGTGTGCTATGCCACTGCTTATAATTAACTATACGTTAACTATCTAACTAAGGGCTCCAGCTAGGCTTTTGGTTTTCTAACTTGATAGCTAAGTCGCTAGCTTGCAAGTAGGGATGCACATTTCTGTCAATTTTGCTGCCGACTGACTGACCCTCATTTACCTGTTCAAAAAATTGTTACATTTTTCCCAAACATTAAACACGTGACCAATAGAAAATACTATCAGAGATCTGTGCATATAATGATGAGATGTTTCTGCCCTAACAATAGGAGTCGTCCCAAGGCGGGAAGGCAGGCGACAAGCTTAGGTCCCAAAAAAGCCCATAGAAACTCATTGGGCTTATTTTGGAAAATGTGGGGAGTGTGAAACCTATCACTCTGATACTATGAGTGCATACAAGAACCAGACATTTTCATTAAGAGCTTAATGAAAACATGCAAGAATAGCAAGCCTATCATCTTAGTCAAAAGGCCTATTAAAACCTCTTTAGGATCTGACCCTTTTTTTCCAATTTTCGCCCAAAATGACATACCCAAATCTAACTGCCTGTAGCTAAGGACCTGAAGCAAGCATATGCATATTCTTGATACCGTTTGAAAGGAAACACTTTGAAGTTTGTGGAAATTTGAAATGAATGTAGGAGAATATAACACATTAGATCTGGTAAAAGATCATTATTTTTATTTTTATTTTTCATCTTTGAAATGCAAGAGAAAGGCGATCCTGTAGAGGTGCACATGCAAGTCCTGTAATGAAATAATATTTAATAATATCAAATAATATTTGTTCGAAACTTAGAAAGAGTAGGAATCTTAGAGGAACAACTATGATGGGTTGCTAATATGACTAGGATTGTGCTTTTGGACAACGAAGGGAAGTTAATATGAAAACCAATAGAACAGGAGAGAAGTGCTGGTTATTGGTATGAGGAAGTTTTTATAAAATAGTTAAGCTATGCCTCATTATTTGAAGTAAACTCACAGCCACGCTCAAGGTCCTGAATGATATCATAACCGCCATCGATAAAAGACAGTACTGTGCAGCCGTCTTCATCGACCTGGCCAAGGCTTTCGACTCTGTCAATCACCGCATTCTTATCGGCAGACCCAACAGCCTTGGATTCTCAAATGACTCCTGGTTCACCAACGGCTTCTCAGACAGTTCAGTGTGTCAAATCGGAAGTCCTGTTGTCCGGACCTCTGGCAGTCTCTATGGGGGTGCCACAGGGTTCAATTCTCGGGCCGACTCTTTTCTCTGTATATATCAATGATGTCGCTCTTGCTGCGGGTGATTCTTTGATCACCTCTACTCAGACGACACCATTCTGTATACTTCTGGCCCTTCTTTGGACACTGTGTTAACAATCCTCCAGGCGATCTTCAATACCATCCAACTCTCCTTCCGTGGCCTCCAACTGCTCTTAAATGCAAGTAAAACTAAATGCATGCTCTTCAACCAATCGCTGTCCGCACCTGCCCGCCGGTCCAGCATCACTACTCGGGATGGTTCTGACTTAGAATATGTCAAATATGTAGGTGTCTGGTTAGACTGTAAACTCTCCTTCCAGACTCATATTCAGCATCTCCAATCCAAAATTAAATATAGAATCGGCTTCCTATTTCGCAGCAAAGCCTCCTTCACTCATGCTGCCAAACATACCCTCGTAAAACTGACTATCCTACCGATCCTTGACTTCGGCGATGTAATTTACAAAATAGCCTCCACACTCAGCAAACTGGATGCAGTGCCATCCGTTTTGTCACCAATGCCCCTTATACCACCCACCACTGTGACCTATATGCTCTCGTTGGCTGGTACTCGCTACATATTATTCACAAAATCCACTGGCTCCAGGTCATCTATAAGTCTTTGCTAGGTAAAGCTCTGCCTTATCTCAGCTCACTGGTCACCATAGCAGCACCCACCCCTAGCATGTGCTCCAGCAGGTATATTTCACTGGTCATCCCCAAAGCCAACACCTCCTTTGGCTGCCTTTCCTTCCAGTTCTCTGCTGCCAATGACTGGACACAAATTGCAAAAATCACTGAAGCTTTAAGCATCAGCTGTCAGAGCAGCTTACCGATCGCTGTACACAGCCCATCTGTAAATAGCCCATCCAACCAACTACCTACCTCATCCCATATTTGTTTTTGTTTTTCTGCTCTTTTGCAGAATATAGACTGATAAGCATGACGGGTCGAATGTATTTTCGAAGGTTAACCATTAACATTCCTACTTCAAAATCAAGCTTCTTGGTTACAGCATAGACAATCAATTCCATCTGGGTTCAGGATCCCTGCTGTATGCGTGCAACAAACTGCTAGGAGCCTTTTAAGATTGTTGTGTAACTTTGAGTTTGGTTGTCTGCCCTTGCAATTAGCAATGTTTGTTCGCGCTTGTTAGCATTTAGCTAGTGTCTGCAATGGAATTTCACTAGTAATTTGTTAGCCTTTGTTAGCATTTTTTCAATAAGGTCAAACATTTTGAATATAGATTACTTTCACATTTGGAAATAAATAGTGCCCCTTGTGTGCACTGCCGGTAATACCGTATAGTTCCTGAAGCATAAAATATGGATACTGCCCAACCCTAGCCCGTATTCACAAAGTGTCTCAGAGTGCGAGTGCTGATCTTGGATCAGATTTACCGGGTATCTGGACAGTTGTAAGATCCTAATTCTTTAGGCTGAACCAGCACTTGAGATAATATGTCTCTAAATTTAACTTTGGTGTTAATCAAGATAAATGGGAGAGTTGACCTAAAGAAAATTGAGTTGAGTATTTCGATCTCAAGTTGGGATTGGGTTCTCTCAGATCTCACTCATCTTAGTTTTGAAGTTACTTTAAGAATAGCCTGTCCGTCCAGTGTTTCCAGATTTTCTATTAAATATGCAATATGAGTGAAATAGTTTTCCTTCCAATTTTTTTTGTTAAGTAAGCTTTTCTGTGTTTTGAATTGTGTTCTGCGTACCCCAACAACAGACTGGTATGGTAAACAGCTGATTAGCCAGCTTCGCCAATGAGACGACCTCTGCCAAAAACATGACGTCATGTTATATGAGGAAATGGCAAGCTTTTGTTTTTAACTGTCTGTTTGAAATAAGTTGATTTGTTAATTACATTTTTGCTTTAGCCACAAATATGAGGATATGAAGAGTCTGCAGCATTGTATGAGTTAACAGAATATATACACTTTTAAAAGTTAGATTTTCACTGGACTTTAACGAATATAACATGGATATGAATGGATGTTTTGGTTGCTGTTGTTGGTGGAGCTAACGTGGTCCAGCTCTGTCTCCTCTCCCAACAGAACAAGCCCTTCTGGAGCACGAGGCCCAGACCCCACCACCTAGCCCCTTCTCTGTCCAGGCCTTCAACAGGGCTACTGCAGCCAATGGGGCACAGGGCTTTGACTACGGTATCTCAAATAACAAAGGTGAGGCATGCCGGGGCACGTGGCTGGGTGGGAGAGGGATGCCTACACAGTTATACATGCACCTGTGGCTTGGTAGCTACAGCTGCTTCTGCTTTAGGAAAGTCCAGAACCTGGATCGTGGCTATGAGGCACAAAACTTAAGAAAATGGTCCAAGTGAAATGGGCAGGTAGTGTATCTATTCCAGCAGGAAATACTCGTTTTTGATGTCTGTTGCAAAGTGTTTTAAGACATGGTCTGTTGTGCGCCCAAATGAACAAAACCCAGGCTGCCTCACACCCAGGCTGCCTCACACGTAGGTCCCTAGCAACTGTCAATTCATTTAAAAAATATATATATACTTTGCAACTCTCCTTATAGCTCCTAATATGATAAGTTGTCTGTCTAGTAATATTCTGACTTGATATACTCATGACATTGCCGGTGCAAGTCAGATTATTGGAGACACTTATTGTGCTAGTTATAGTTATGCAGTCATAACTCAAGTGAGGATGTCAAAAATATTTCTCTAATTTCGCATTGGAGTAGTTTCCTTTTCCTGACAAACCTTGCGGGCTCTCGGGTAGCGCAGCATCTCAGTGCTAGTGGCGTCACTACAGAACCTGGTTCGATTCCAGGCTATGACACAACCGGCCGCAATTAAGAGTCCCTTAGGGCGGCGCACAATTGGCCCAGCGGTGTCAGGGTCAGAGTAGGCATTGTAAATAAGAAACTGACTTGCCTAGTTTAAAAAAATATATATATATATTTTTTTTTATTCAGTGCCTTATTTTAACGTCCATGATACATTTTCACTTTGGGTACAACACGTACGATTGACTGACTAGGGACCTGCTGAGGAGATGCACAAGTCTCAACTCTCCACATACAGTTGCTCTTCATCAGTTCTTCTCTCACTGTCATTCTGCATCCACTGTCTTTTACTTCCTGTTTACTTCCTGCTTCTTATCTGACAATGTCCTGTGGTCTTCCTGGGTTTTCTTGAGCTGTGTTCAAATACCCATACTAACATACTGTATACTACATACAGTTGAAGTCGGAAGTTTACATTTAGGTTGTAGACATTAAAACTCATTTTTCAACTACTCCACAAATTTCTTGTTAACAAACTATAGTTTTGGCAAGTCATTTCGGACATCTACTTTGTGCATGACACAAGTAACTTTTCCAACAATTGTTTACAGGCAGATTATTTAATTTATAATTCACTATATCACAATTCCAGTGGGTCAGAAGTTTACTTCCACTAAGTTGACCGTGCCTTTTAAAAGCTTGGAAAATTCCAGAAAGTGATGTCATGGCTTTAGAAGCTTCTGATAGGCTAATTGACATAATTTGAGTCAATTGGAGGTGTACCTGTGGATGTATTTCAAGGCCTACCTTCAAACTTTCAAACATCATGGGGAAATCAAAAGAAATCAGCCAAGACCTCTTGTATACAATACAATTGTATAACTCCACAAGTCTGGTTCATCCTTGGGAGCAATTTCCAAACACCTGAAGGTACCACGTTCATCTGTACAAACATTAGTATGCAAGTATAAACACCATGGGACTACGCAGCCATCATACAGCTCAGGAAGGACACGTGTTCTGTCTCCTAGAGATGAACGTACTTTGGTGCGAGAAGTACAATCAATCCCAGAACAACAGCAAAGGACCTTGCTGGAGAAAACAGGTACACAAGTATCTATATCCACAGTAAAACGAGTCCTATATCGACATAACCTGAAAGGCCGCTCAGCAAGGAAGAAGCCACTGCTCCAAAACCGTCATAAAAAAAGCCAGACTACGGTTTGCAACTGCACATGGGGACTTTTTGAAGAAATGTCTTATGGTCTGATGACACAAAAATAGATCTGTTTGGCCAATGTTGTGGAAATTTCCTGTATTTACCAAATCATGAGAGCAAACCACACACAAGTCAGAGTTTATCACAAAGTCCATCTTTAATTATATGAGCTCCATCACAACCCTGTGACTCTCGGATCAATTCAGTGTCTATAAATGAATTCTCAGAGTTCCTTACACATTGCAACTGAGATCCTTTATAGCAAAGACACACATAGCCAGACAGCATTGGCCATAATTTATCGTTCAGCTTTGTCTCCTAAACTATGTACTTTTCTCAAACTCAGAACCTAAACAAATCCTCATATCAACAGGCATATATCAAATCCACCCTATCTTGACAAGATCACAGAGACACATTGACTGGCACACAGACATTGTGGAGCAAAGAGATACACGCTTGACCTCTCCCCTCTCGGCCCAAGTAACTTAGTCTTGACAGAGAACAGATGACTGCACAGTATTGCCACAGTATTATACAAAAAATAAACATTTTGATGAGAAGTAACTTACAAACATATGATGAATATAAAACATCTTACCTATGTTACAAACTAATTCTGATTATTCCCCAACACCATAATGTCAATCTTTATGTTTGGAGGAAAAATGAGGAGGCTTGCAAGCTGAAGAATACCATCCCAACCGTGAAGCACGGGGGTGGCAGCATCATGTTGTCTGGGTACTTTGCTGCAGGAGGGACTGGTGCACTTCACAAAATAGATAGCATCAAGACATCAATCAGGAAGTTAAAGCTTGGTCGCAAATGGGTCTTCCAAATGGACAATGACCCCAAGCATACTTCCAAAATTGTGACAAAATGGCACAACAAAGTCAAGGTATTGGATTGGAGTGGCCATCACAAAGCCCTGACCTCAAACCAATAGAGAATGAGTGGGCAGAACTGAAAAGGTGTGTGTGAGCAAGGTCTACAAACCTGACTCAAGTTACACCAGCTCTGTCAGAAGGAATGAGCCAATATTCACCCAATTTATTGTGGAAAGCTGGTGGTAGGCTACCCATAACTTTTGACCCAAGTTAAACAATTGAAAGGCAATGCTACCAAATACTAATTGAGTGTATGTAAACTTCTGACCCACTGGGAATGTGATGAAAGTAATAAAAGCTGAAATAAATCATTCTCTCTACTATTATTCGGACCTTTCACATTCTTAAAATAAAGCGGTGATCCGTTTACTGTAAACGAACGGTACCTTTTCAGTTGAACGTACTATAGCTTCGCCTGTCTACCGAAAGTTGATGCTGTTGTTATGCAACCTCTTGCTAGCTTTTTAGCATAACAAATGCTAAACATTTTATGATTTCGGTTGTGTTCATAAATTCAATAAGGAGTGCCAGAGTGCGCTCTGGGCGTTCATAAATCCAGAGCGTTGTCAGATTGTCCGTTGATAAATTCGGAGCTTTCAGAGTGCACATTGGAAACTGACAGAGGAGTAGGGTTGATCCGAGCGTGCAATGGCAGTCAAGTGCCCAAGCTAACTGGGTAATGTTGGCTGGCTACTTCCAGACACAAATGAGACAGAGAACACCTCACTCTGACCATTTTACTCGCCTTAGCAGAGCTGGTTAGGCTGTTTTCATGTTATCTAGAGCATTGTGACTGTAACTGTATTGTAATTATTTTTTTGTCAATGTTTACTGATACTGGCCATATTCAACAGGTGTTGAGCATTCGTAAATTCATCAGTTTTGCGCGAAAGTGCTCTGAAATCAGGGTAGATAGCCAGAATGAACAAAGTCCATTGAAACACGC
>NC_068454.1:48211229-48246229 GCF_023373465.1 Oncorhynchus keta
CACTCTTCCATAAAGGCCAGATTTGTGCAATATACGACTGATTGTTGTCCTATGGACAGAGTCTCCCACCTCAGCTGTAGATCTCTGCAGTTCATCCAGAGTGATCATGGGCCTCTTGGCTTCATCTCTGATCAGTGTTGTCCTTGTATGAGCTGAAAGTTTAGAGGGACGGCCAGGTCTTGGTAGATTTGCAGTGGTCTGATACTCCTTCCATTTCAATATTATCGCTTGCACAGTGCTCCTTGGGATGTTTAAAGCTTGGGAAATCTTTTTGTATCCAAATCCGGCTTTAAACAGCTCGATGGTATATAGTTGTTGTATTGTGCCAAAACCAGCTTTGGATAGCTTTCTTCAGTGTCTGTAAATCAGTGCTGTCAAGTCGATCAACTAGCTCAAGCTTTGTGTCATAGCTGGTCTTCCTAGTAAAGCTGTGTGTAAATCGCTGATGACCTACACATCCTCCAGTGTAACCTTTTCTCCCTTTTGTAGAACTACACTTGTGATGCTCTTCCTTAGCGGAGGTTTTGTTAGCAGAGCTGGCTTGCTGGTTCCTGCAAAAATGTGATTGAACACATTGTCTGGGATAAAAGTCACATCGGCACCAGTGTCTATTTTGAATTTCACATTTCTGTCCATCACTTGAATCATCCATGGGTCGCCTCCTGCTGTTATTGTTCCTAGGAAAATGCTATCATCCACCTTTTGAACCTTGTTTACAGGGTCACACACTACTTCACATACTACTTTGTTTGCTGTACACGGTGCAGGGCTATTGCCACGGTTTCGACACTGGCTGCTATTTGCCATTAGCATTACCATGGCTAGCTTTCTCATGCTGGAATATCTGTTTCCACTAATACTGGCTGCCTTTTGGATAACTCTATCCACTGAGCATGCCTCTTTTGTTGTTACTATGTCACCTTGCAGGTGACTTTGCTGCTTCCGTTCTGACAGGCGCATGTTTGCTGCTAGTCCAACAGATAGCCTATCTCTAATTGGCTTATGCAAAAGTCCAGAGTTCCAATGCTCTGCTAGGGCATATAAGGCAGTGACAAAATAATCCACTTTCTTTTTATCCTCTCCGCAAGTTAAAGTGGACTTTCTCATAGTTCATGTTCTTTTTCACAATAAAGACTGCTTGAAATCCAGCTCTTACTTTGTTGTTGCTTGAGTTTGTTTAGGTTTAGACACCTCCAAAACGTCTGCTTCATGTATCTTTATGAAGGCGAATTTCTTGCTCGCTTGACATTGCTTCACATTACAAGCCACGTAAGAGAGATGCTTTCCTCATGAACCCCTACATTTCTACAGGCCCTCATTAGCATATGGCCAATAAGGATGCAATGTGCAAAGACAGCACAATATCTAGGGTGGTATCATTTTGTACAACCCCTTAAAATTTGTTAGCTGGTCAGGATGAGTCCTAAATCTTCTGGCTAGCATTTTTGGGTAATGTAACAATACTAGTGGAAACCGATTGTATCAGTTAGTGGTGCACTCAAAAGCATGGGAAAGTGGGTAGTGCCCACAACGGCACTCTTTCCCCATACTGGATCAAGTTGACCCTCCAAGGCCACAGGGGCTGTCAATAAGCACTAACTCTGTCCATTTTTTTGTTCTGCATGTCTCATTGTTTCACATGTGTGTATGTCATACCTAACATCACTGCTATATTCAGTCATAATGTGTCTGTCTGTGTGCATGGGCCAGTTAGTGTGCTTCTGCCAGGTCAGGTGGGACCTGGAATATCTTCCCAACACCAGTGTTCACAAGTCCCCCCCCCAAAGTGAAAGGGTGTCCTGCCGAATCGGAATCAACCCCCACAGCTTCCTACTGGCTCATTGGACTACTTTCCTCTCCAAAATCCCTCCAGGTTTTTTTCTTAGCTGGTAAATGTAAGGTAAATTAATCAATAGAATAGGTCTGAATAAAGGGGACTTTCAAAACTTGGTACCATTTAAGTTTTGCAAAAGATCTCTCTCTATGGAACTATTTATGCCTGATACTTGATTGATACTTGATTTTCCCTGTAATTAGTCAAAACTGAGTCACTGAACTTTTCTCCTAAAATCTAGATCATTTTCTTATTCCATATGGAAATGAGTGAAGGAGAGGAGTTTTCTATGTTGTTGGGTAGAAAGCAGATGCACTCTACCTTAGAGATACTACAGTACATATAGTACAAACAGTGTTATTTTCCCTATTTGGGTTCCACACTTGGTCCCAAGTTACACAACCCCGGCCCGGCCAATCGCCATTACTGTCCCAAATCCCCACACTGTGACATCACCCATTACCCCATGTCACTTTAGTTTACCCCCTTCTCCCCTCCTATCCAGAAACTCCCACCTCACCTCCCTACACACCCCCACCCCCTTCCACCTCTCCGGCATTACCTGTGTGGGAGATGATTGAAAAATCAATGGACATTTTAATGGTTACTGTTTAATGGATTCATTGATTGATTTATACCCCACCTTTTGGAATCCTATAAGACCATAGTGTAAGCTAAGCTGTAGTCCCCCCTTCCCCTTCTCTTCCGTTATTTGCAGGTGACCAAAGGTTGACTGCCATACTGAATAGTGCCATTCAGTCTGGGCCCTTCCTCCCTCCAGCTGCTCCTCCCTCCTCTTCCTCCGTATTTGAGCAAGCCGCCCAACCTCCCTCCTCCTCCCTTGTCCACAGCCCATTTGTGTTTGGACAATGCCCCAGGTCCCAAGTGTCTCAGCCGCAGCCACAGCTTCCGAGTAAGTCGGTCCGTCTGTATGACAGTGTCGACGCTTGCTTGCCCAGGTGCTCCCTGGTCCCATCTTAATTCCTCCTCAGCTTATCACTCTTTTGTTTGTGATTTTTTTACTTGCATATTTGTTTAGCTTATTTCTGTTTTTTTTGGGGGGGGACCGAAGACACCCTAACATTGCTGTTATGTTCTGACGGCTGCTTACAATACCTTGCCTAGTAATGTAGCTGCTTGCTTTTTGTTTATATACCAGTGTTCTTTCTCCATCTTCATCCCTGATTTAAACAGAGACTCAGCGATATGACGTGATCACGAGCAGCAGTCTGCCCAGAGATATTGTCAAGAGAGTGAGGCAAAAAGGCTGCATTTGACGATCACCCATACAGATAGTTGCATTTGTACATAGGTTTGCTTCTATGTCCTGCAATTTAAAAGGTGTCTGACGACAAATGTTGACGAATGCAGCCTCTGCCTTCGTCTTTGTGTCAGAAGTCACCCTGCTCCTCTTGGTAGACGCGTATCACTGATTCTAATTTTAAACATCCCATTCCTGCTTAGTGCTCCCATTGCAAATGTAGACTACCTTAGTGTAATTCATCATATGAATTTAGGTAGCATCATTTAGTGTACTTATTACTGTATTAGTTTACTACATGCTTTCATTCTTTACAGTTATGAATCTCTATAAAGGTCCTGGGCAGATACACTAAACTAAATGCCTTGAGAATGTGTCAATATGACTAACCTTAACTCACAGCACCTGTGGTGTGTAAATCAGAGACAATCTCATGGTCAGGTCAGTGGATATGCTCCCAAGTATTAGGTTTCAATAAAGTATAACATGTATCAATTAGTTTCCGTTCACTCCATTTTCTGAGCCCCTGGCTCAAACTCATGTCTACCAGCCCTAGTTCATGCATCTCTTACTACCCTCTGATATCCTATAGCTGTCTGCTCTCCATATGTCTGTTGGTCTGACTCCATATTTTTTACACTCTCAATGGCCATCCTCCATCACTCTAGCTCTCTCATTCTTTCTCTCACTCCTCTCTCCCTCCTTCTCTTTCTCTGTGGAGTGTTTTCTTACCTGTTTTCTCTACTTACCTGTACACGCTACACTTCTTTTCTCTGTGAGGGTATCCCTGCATTCATTCCCTGTGTTTTGCTTACCTACCACTGTTTTCCGCTGTAGATGGTTCTTCATCACGCAGCCTTGCTTCTTCTCACGAGCGGGTGCACAAAAGCAGTGCGTCCGCGGCTGGGCATGGTTCTGCACTCTCATCTCTTGCTCTCAGGCAAAAGGGTGGGTAACATACAAAATGCATGCCTCCTTCAGACTGAAATGTGGGAATCCGTTACAGAGTCAGTTAATGCTGAACAACAGGATAAATAGGATTATCAAGAGTAAAACACAAGTAAATAGGTAAATTGTTCTAAACTGAACACTAGCTACAATTATCAGAAGGAATAGGGGAGATGCTTATTCACATAGAGGTTAGGGGTGGGACTAATGTCCCTAGACAGGATAAATTCTAAAGACCAATTATAAACTCAGCAAAAGAATAAACGTCCTCTCACTGATAACTGTGTTTATTTTCAGCAAACTTAACATCTGTATGAACATAAGATTCAACAACTGAGCAAGTTCCACAGACATGTGACTAACAGAAATTGAATAATGTGTCCCTGAACAAAGGGGGGTCAAAAGTAACAGTCAGTATCTGGTGTGGCCACCAGCTGCAAAAAGTACTGCAGTGCATCTCCTCATGGACTGCATCAAATTTGCCAATTCTTGCTGTGAGAAGTTAGCCCACTCTTCCACCAAGGAACCTGCAAGTTACCAGACATTTCTGGGAGGAATGATCCAACAAGTCGTGCTCAATGGGATTGAGATCCGGGCTATTCGATGGCCATGGTAGAGCACTGACATTCCTGTCTTGCAGGAAATCAAACACAGAGCGAGCAGTATGGCTGGTGGCATTGTCATGCTGGAGAGTCATGTCAGGATTAACCTGCAGGAAGGGTACCACATGAGGGAGGAGGATGTCTTCCCTGTAATGCACAGCAATGACAACTAGCTCAGTCCCATGATACTGTGACCCCCCCCGACCATGACGGACCCTCCACCTCCAAATCGATCCTGCTCCAGATTACAGGCCTCGGTGTAACGCTCATTCCTTCGACGATTAACGCAAATCCGAGCATCACACCTGGTGAGACAAAACCTGAACTCGTCAGTGAAGAGCACTTTTTGCCAGTCCTGTATGGTGCAGCGACGGTGGGTTTGTGTCCATGGGCAACGTTGTTGCTGGTGATGTCTGGTGAGAACCTGCCTTACAACAGGACTACAAGCCCTCAGTCCTGTCTCTCTCAGCCTATTGCGGATAGTCTGAGCACTGATGGGGGGATTGTGCGTTCCTGGTATAACTCGAGCAGCTGTTGCCATCTGTACCTGTCCCGACGGTGTGATGTTCGGATGTACCTATCCTGTGCAGATGTTGTTACACGTGGTCTGCCACTGTGAGGATGATCAGCTGTCCGTCCTGTCTCCCTGTAGTGCTGTCTTAGGCGTCTCACAGTACGGACATTGCAATTTTTTGTTTTGCCCTGGCCACATCTGCTGTCCTCATGCGTCCTTGCAGCATGCCTAAGGTACGTTCACGCAGATGAGCAGAGACCCTGGGCATCTTTCTTTTGGTGTTTTTCAGAGTCAGTAGAAACGGCCTCTTGTGACCTTAATTGCCTACCATCTGTAAGCTGTTAGTGTCTTAACGACCGTTCCACAGGTGCATGTTCTTTAATTGTTTATGGGAAGCATGGGAAACAGTGTTTAAACCCTTTACAATGAAGATCTGTGAAGTTATTTTGATTTTTACGGATTATCTTTACAAGACAGGGTCCTGAAAATGGGACGTTTGTTTTTTTGCTGAGTTTATATTAGCTATTCTAGGGCACAGTGCTGGGCTGCATGGGCTTCTTCTCATCAGTTGCACCATGATCCATTAGCTACCCCTGTCTGTGTAAGTGGTCTTCAGACATGCATAGATGGATGAATATACTTTGGAAAAGGCTATTGAAGGCTCTTCTAGAATAATCTTTGTCCTCTGCTCTAATGCTGTCACTTTACTAAAACATATTGGTCCACAACTTTCCACAGTCTAAGAAAGAGGTTACTTATTGACTCAAATATTTGTATGTTTTAACATCATTTTTTTTTATGTCCAGACTTCTACTGTTGTTTCTCTTCTCCCCCCCCATTTTTCTTCCCTTTCATAATCC
Source organism: Oncorhynchus keta (assembly GCF_023373465.1). Classification (NCBI taxonomy): domain Eukaryota; kingdom Metazoa; phylum Chordata; class Actinopteri; order Salmoniformes; family Salmonidae; genus Oncorhynchus; species Oncorhynchus keta. The sequence goes on from NC_068454.1 coordinate 48,217,249, forward strand.
ATTTTGTTTTGACCCTTAGATGTTGAGTATTGTACACAGATGTGCTGCCTTTTACAGTAATCCTCTTAGTTGTTGTATAACTGTTTCTATGTTGTGGCTGGCTACTAGGTAACTTAGGGGTGCGGCCCATGTCCCCGGCCACCAAACAACGACTGGAAAGTCGCTCCCCAAAACAGGAGGGGCGTGGCGGTCGTGCCTTGGAACAGTCCAAAAGTAAAGATCCGCCGGCCAGCGAGGCACTTATCCTGCGGTCGGACACTGCCAAGTTGCGGTCGGACTCCCATAGCCGCTCCCACTCGCCCAACCACAACACCCTGCAGGCACTGAAGGCCGACGGGCGTGATCGTAACTCCTCCGGGCTGCGCGCCGAGTCGCCTAACCCTGGCTCCCGCTCCACCTCGCCCAAACAGAAGGGCCTTTCCTCCACCTCGGGGAGGTCTAGCCCCTCCAGCACCTCCTCACCCCGCTCCTCCACCCAGCACGACAAAAACTTTGCTCAGGACAAGAACCAACCAATTGACAAGAACATGCCACAAGACAAGAACCAGCCCCATGACCAGAACCTCCCTCCCAATGTCAGCCCCTCCAAGGCTCGGCTGGACCCGCCCAGAGAAAGGTCCAAGTCGGACTCGTACACCCTGGACCCGGACACCCTGAGGAAGAAGGTCCCTCTCACCTCAGAGCCTCTAAGGGGAAGGTCAACCTCGCCCAAACCCAAACTACCACCCAAGGACGGGAGCAGCAAAGGAGGAGATAGGAATGCGGAGAACCGCACCCCGTCGCCCCATGTGACCCAGGAGAACCTCCACAGCGAGGTGGTGGAGGTGTGTACGTCTAGTGCTCTTCTTTCCAATGATGATGAGGGAAACAATGAAAACGTGGAGGTGAGGAATGCAGAGGAGGGCTCCTCAAAGGTGCACTTCAGCATCGGCAAGGCACCCGTGAAGGAGGAGCTGGAGAGCAGCCGCTTGTCGCCCAAAGTCAGCCGCAAGACCTCCAGCCGACACGTGCGCCCCAAGAAGGATAAGTCGGGCCCGCTCTTCAAGGGTGAGAGCTCGTCGAGGGTCACCGAGCCCGCCAAGCAGGCCATGTCACCCTCAGTTGCAGAGTGTGCCCGGGCGGTCTTCGCCGCGTTCCTCTGGCACGAGGGTATCGTCCACGACGCCATGGCCTGCTCCTCATTCCTCAAGTTCAACCCAGAGCGGACCAAGGAGCATGCACCCATCCGCAGCTCGCTGGGTGGCCAGGGCGGCCAAGAGGAGAAGGAAAGCAAGCTGAAGAACCGCCACTCACTGGAGATATCCTCGGCCCTCAATATGTTCAACATCTCCCCGCATGGGCCAGACATCTCCAAGATGGGCAGCATCAACAAGAACAAGGTCCTGTCAATGCTCAAAGAGCCTCCCCTGCCCGAAAAGTGCGAGGATGGCAAGGGGGAGCACGTCTCCTTCGAGGTGGCCACTCACCCTACCATGAGGGCTAAGTCCATCCTGCCGCTCACCCTCCAGCACCTCGTTGCATTCTGGGAGGACATCTCAATGGCAACCATCAAGGCAGCCACCCAAAACATGATTTTCCCCAGCCCGGGCTCCAGTGCCATCCTGAAGAAAAAGGAGAACGAGAAGGACACTAAGAAGTCCAAGAAGGAGAAAAAGAAAAGAGACAAGGCGGAGGTGCGCCCCAGGGGGAACCTGTTTGGGGAGATGGCCCAGCTGGCCATGGGGGGACCGGAGAAGGACACCATCTGTGAGCTGTGTGGGGAGTCGCACCCCTACCCTGTCACCTACCACATGAGGCAGGCCCACCCAGGTAAGATCAACAATGTTGGGTTTGCTTTTATTCTATACTGTTAGAAATACACATGTCATATCACTGTGAGAGGTTAGCCGACCTCTCACATATAAAAGTCTGATTTTTAAGTCATGACAGGCTATATTTTGTTTATTACATTTGTGGATGGAAAATAACGCTTGAAAGCAGAACATTTCTTCATACGGAGGTGGATGGTGGCTAACCCCATTGAACCATTTGCACTGTATCTCTGCTAATATGGCAACACTACTCAATATGATCTTAGCATAAAGATAGATGTATATTAATATGTTCTATTTAAGTTGGTGGATTTTAGCTTAATTTGTTGTTTTGTTTTGGGCAGGTTGTGGTCGCTATGCGGGAGGCCAGGGCTATAACAGCATTGGCCACTTCTGTGGGGGCTGGGCGGGAAACTGTGGAGACGGCGGGATCGGAGGAAGCACCTGGTACCTGGTGTGTGACCGTTGCAGGGAGAAGTACCTACGAGAGAAGCAGACTGCAGCCAGGGAAAAGGTAGTGTACTTCTTGATGCTTCAATCAATTGTTGTTTTGTACCTTATCTTTACACATTAAATTCTCCAAGTTCAAATTGAAACTTAACAAATGGATACTTGGATAGTTAACCGTCAGGATTTAACAACATATTATGCTCAATATTATAATTTCTCACTGTAAATAGTCACAGTTCAGAGGATAACCTTTCGCAACCATGTACTTTCATAAACAGCCTTGGTAACAGGGTTATGACAGTTTTACAATGCATTATAACTGCATCATAATGCATTATTCCTACAAGTAGAGGTCTGCCCGGGACTGATTTATTTATCCCGCCTGCACCCGCAGCATTTCATACTGCACCCTCCAACACCCGCTGGCTTTCTGTCCGACTCCCACCTGCTACTGCAAGAACTTGTCCCAAACCCAACCGTAGTTACCAGTCATGGTCGCAGCTGTTTTGCGCCCTATAGGAAATTTCAAAATGGGCAAAAATAACCTAAGCAATAGGTTTAATTACCAGAGATTGTCACGTGGCCCATTTTATTACTTGGCTATATCAGCAGATAGGCTAGATGTAGATTAAAGAGAGCTGAGTTGGAGACTTGCACTTTCTTTTGAGCAATTTTTTTATAGACTACTTTATCAGAGCAGGTAGCTTACCAACCAGGCTCAATGTTAGCTAGCTAAGCAAATGGTCTGTGGTATGAATAATAAGGTCATATACTTAACGTTAGCTAGCGAGCCAACCAGCTAACGTTAGCATACTTGCTAGGTAAACAATCAACCATAAGCACAACTCATGACGTTACTACCCTGCATGAATCTGCAGGTAGCTAACCAACCAGGTTCAATGTTAGCTAGCTAACATTAGGCTATAGCGAGCCAAGCAATGGCTGTCAAAATGAGGAATGAGTAATATCTGAAAATGTAGCTAGCTAGACTATCTTACCCGTATACATCATTCATGGTTGGATGCGTCTCCTGTCGGATGCCATGGTTTCCCTTGGTTTGAAGATGTCATCCGGAGACAGGTGTTTTCTCCATCTCCTTAGCTATTATACACTAATTCCACTGATTTCAAAACTTAGTCCTCCAAAAAGTGGAGAGCAACACTTTAATACACAATACATTAAAAAAAGCAGCGTTAGACAGGATTACCAACACATACTGACATGCTCAAATCGACAGAAGCATGCTCATCTCTCAGCATGTCCAGCCCACTCATTATCTCAACCAATCATGGCTAGCAGGAAGGTTGTTGATTTTTTTTGCAAAAACTATTCTCGTAATTTAACAATTTTATTCGTATTAACAGATGGCATGCAAGTTTGTTATTAAAGCACATGAAAGTTCATGTTCGAGAAGGCATTTCTGGAAAACGCATTTTGATAAAACATTTATTTAAAAAAGTTTACGTTCAAATGGTTCTCCTGTGAAATAGTGACCCGCGACATACGCCTAGTTCCTGAAACGGGTCACAAATATGATTGATCAATATTTATTTATAGGCGATGTAGTAAACTACTAGGATGTATATTTCCTTGGAAATGCATAGGCAGCCTACTCTATTTCATTGAGACCACACCTATACTAGGCGCACTTGATCTCGCACACCCAACTAGGATAGGCGAGGTAGGCTACTTAACTTGAAGCAGCGAATTCTGAGTGTGTGAATAATGCGACAAAGATGTGCTTTTTAATACAATTGGTAAGCTGACCCATAAAGTGCAGAAAGATGACCGTTTCCAAATAATCTGCGGGATAACAAAAAAATATTTTAATCCCAAAATTGTCTGATCTGACCGCAAGCTTCCAACAGAAGCATGACAAATACAGACAGCGCCGCAATGATCTCTCTAGGGACCCGCAGCCCTCTACCTACAAATATTACCACAAACTTTAACTCTACATTTTATTCATTTAGCAGAAGTTCTTATCCAGAGCGATTTACAGGAGCAATTAAGTGCCTTGCTAAGTAACATTTTGGTTACTGGCCCAATGCCCTTAACTGCTAGGCTACCTGCTTTCCCCTCTAACCCATCCGTGACCTCTAACCACCCTCCCTACCCATCCAGGTGAAGCAGTCGAGGAAGAAGCCCCTGCAGGTGAAGACGCCGCGGGCGCTTCCCACCATGGAGGCCCACCAGGTGATCCGTGCCAACGCCCTGTTCCTGCTGTCCTTAAGCAGTGCTGCTGAGCCCAGCCTGCTGTGCCACCACCCGCCTCGCCCGCTCCACTCCACACTGCCCAGCCTCAAGGAGGGTGTCTCGGACGAGATTCCCAACAAGATCGGCTGCCTCTACCTGCAGACGCTGGCCAGGTAAATGATGGATATCTTTTGTGATGATCAAAATGACTGGAGAGACTGGGAGGGGAAAAATTAAAGGTGATTTCCTTTTATTTTTGCTTCCTAAACAGTCTCCTCCTCCTTTAGTTTTATGCCCTTTGGGACAGCATTACACTTGAAGCGCTGTGGCCACTTTAATTCAAGTGAGGATGATCATACATTTTGTGTGTAGTATCTTACCCATGTCCTGTGAACATGTTACACAGTGAAAACCATCATGGAATTTAACATTTATTTGCTATAAGGTAGCATCCACATAACCTAAACACTAAATCTTTGAACTACATATGATACATGTACGTAAACCTGTCTCCTCTCTTCCAGGCAACACACAGAGAACTTTGGTGGGTACACAGATGACAACTTGTTCCAGGACGAGATGAGGTACCTGCGCTCCACATCTGTCCCTGCGCCCTACATCTCAGTCACCCCTGACGCTTGCCCCAACGTGTTTGAGGAGCCCGAGAGCAACATGAAATCCATGCCCCCCAGGTAACAAAACTCTTTTTGAGAGTAGAGATGAGCAGACTGATTATGTCTATGTGTGTGTTGTATGTGGTTGTAGCGTGTGTCATATCTGTGCGTGTTTGTGTGAAAGAGACTCGTTCCAGTGTGGTGTGACTGTGTGTGTGTTGTATTTATGTGTCATCTATGACATAAACAGATGGTCAACATTTCTTTGTTGCATCTCTTGCAGTCTAGAGACCAGCCCAATCACAGACAGTGACTTGTCCAAGCGGACGGTGTTCCAGAGGTCCTACTCTGTGGTGGCCTCTGAGTACGACAAGCAGCATTCGGCCTCCCCGGCCAGGGTCAAAGCCGTGCCCAGACGCAGAGTCCACAGTGGGGATGCAGGTGAGTAAACCTTCCCCTAAACCACCAAACCAGAGGAATGTGATCCTATTTACTAGTATAGTCCATTAAACTACTAGTATAGTCCATTAAAAAGAGTTTTAGATGCAGACAAAAGTTATTCCAAACTTCACCATTAACTCATGTACCTGGTGTCTACTACAAAATGATTATAATGATTATGGTAATGGTCATTGCATGAAAAAGACAATGAAGTGTAACTATTTTTTTTTTCATAGTATTAATTATTTGTAATTGTCAGCTGGAATAGGGTTGCAAATTACTAAGTGTTACCAATCATCATGACATTTGTAATACCGTATTTATTGTTTTGTTATTTACACAATTGGTGGGTCTATTCCTGAATGATGATTGGTTAAAACCTGTTGTATATAAGTGATAATGCCCCCAAAGACTTCATCTCGGGCCTAACAACCCCCATGCCAATATATCCTCCAAACACCAGCTTCTCAGGCATTATCACTTCATTGTAACACTGTCCTCCCCTCCAGAAGTGGGTTCCTCTCTGTTGCGCCACCCGTCCCCGGAACTGTCCCGTCTAATCTCGGCCCATGGATCCCTCAGTAAGGGCGAGAGGAACTTCCAGTGGCCTGTCCTGGCCTTCGTCATCCAGCACCACGACCTGGAGGGTCTGGAGGTGGCCATGAAGCATGCCCTCCGCAAGTCTGCCTGCAGGGTCTTCGCCATGGAGGTACGTCTGTCAAAGATACTCTTAATGTACACATGATGGTGTACATTAACTTCTCTGGGATATGTGGGACGGTAGCGTCCCACCTCGCCAAAAACCAGTGAAAGTGGAGGGCAAAATCAAAACAAGAAAATCTCATAATTAAAATTCCTCAAGCATACAAGTATTTTACACAATTTTTAAGATAAAATTCTCATTAATCCAGCCACAGTGTCTGATCTCAAAAAGGCTTTACAGAGAAAGCACCACCAACGTTTATGTTAGGTCACCACCAAGTCGCAGAAAAACAGCCATTTTTCCAGAGAGAGGAGTCACAAAAACCACAAATAGAGATAAAATTAATCACTAACCTTTGATGCTCTTCATCAGATGACACTCATAGGACTTCATGGTACACAATACATGTATGTTTTGTTCGCTAAAGTGCATATTTATATTTTAAAAAATCGCATTTTACATTGGCGCGTTACGTTCAGTAGTTCTAAATGAGGTGATTTTGCAGAGAGCCACACAACTTTACGGAAAAAGCAAACCATGCAATAATCTGAGTACAGCGTTCAGAGAACAAAGCAGCCAAAAAGATATCCGCCATATTGTGCAGTCAACATTAGTCAGAAATAGCATTATAAATATTCACTTACCTTTGATGATCTTCATCAGAATGCACTCCCAGGAATCCCAGTTCCACAATAAATGTTTGATTTGTTTGATAAAGTTCATCATTTATATCCAAATAGCTTCTTTTGTTAGGGTGTTTGGTAAACAAATCCAAAAGTGCGTTCAGGTCCAGTCGGACGAAAAGTTTAAAAATTACAAGTCGTAGAAACTTGTCAAACGAAGTATAGAATCAATCTTTAGGATGTTTTCATCATAAATCTTCAATAATGTCCCAACCGGAGAATGAATTTGTCTGTAGAAAAGCAATGGAACGAGAGGTAACTTTCTCTGACCGCGCATCACAAGACTGAGGCTGCTGGCAGACCTCTGACTCAATCCCCTCTCATTCTCTGCCCCTTCACAGAAGAAGCTTCAAACAAAGTTCTAAAGACTGTTGACATCTAGTGGATACCTTAGGAAGTGCAATATGACCCCATTTACACTGTATATTGGATTGGCATAGAGTTGAATAACTACAAACCTCAGATTTCCCACTTCCTGGTTGTTCTATTATACTCAGACATCATTCAAACAGTTTTAGAAACTTCAGATTGTTTTCTATCTAATACTACTAATAATATGCATATATTAGCATCATTAGCTACAGAGTAGCAGGCAGTTTACTCTGGGCACCATCCAAGCTACTCAATACTGCCCCCAAGAAGTTAAGTATTTCCCATAGGAAAATGTCTCATGCTTACTCTAGCTGGGCATTTGCAGTTGTATAGCACAATTAAACAGTTAGCTGTGTAATGTTAAATGCTAATGTGATTAGCCTATTGGCTAACCTCTTTGAGGTGTCAGTGGTAGTCGCTAGACGGACCTGTTAGAAAGGACAAAAGTGTAGGTAATATCTGAGATGATAAACTGATTAAAATGTTTATTTTTCTGAAGTAGTAGTACTAGGGTTAAGATTAGGTTAAGGTTAGGTTAGTGGTTTGAAAAGCACTGAAAAGGACTGAGCCACCATCTAACCCATATCCCCCTCAGGCATTCAACTGGCTGCTGTGTAACGTGATCCAGACCACTTCGCTGCACGACATCCTGTGGCACTTTGTCGCCTCCCTCACCCCGTCACCATTTGAACCCGAGGAAGAGGAGGAGGATGAAAATAAAGCCCATGGGAACAAGGAAATTGTAATTGAGCAGGTGATGTTTGATTATTATTATTTAACCCTGCTGGTCATCTATGAACATTTGAACATCTTGGCCATGTTCTGTTATAATCTCCACCCGGCACAGCTAGAAGAGGACTGGCCACCCCTCATAGCCTGGTTCCTCTCATTGCTTGCTGTTTGGAGTTTTAGGCTGGGTTTCTGTACAGCACTCTGTGACATCAGCTGATGTAAGAAGGGATTTATAAATACATTTGATTGATTAAGTATCCAGGACATGGGGGTCGTGCGTCGTCTCTTGCGAAACAGGTCTCTTCCAAATTAGATTATCTCAATGAGACAAACCTGGATACATAAACGTTTTTATTTGAGGTACCAGTACAAACAAGTAATTTCATCCTTAATATGTGTGTTTTTATAAACTTTTCAATCATATTTTCTTCATACACACAGGAGAGGGACTTTGGAGTGTGTGAGCACCCGCTGTCTGACATTGTGATTGCCGGGGAGGCCGCCCACCCCCTCCCACACACCTTCCACCGACTCCTCCAGACCATCTCTGACCTCATGATGTCACTTCCTAGTGGCAGCTCCCTGCAGCAGATGGCCCTCAGGTACGGTGGCCCCTGTTGCTCAAAGTTCACCTCCGCTTTAAACTCAAACCTGCCTTCAGCTAAATCATTTTAACCATACACTTTGACAGAGCATATTATCTTGCAATAAGACGAAAGCTATATCTTTTAAACAGCTTGGAAAATTCCTGAAATGATGTCATGGCTTTAGAAGCTTCTGGCTAATTGACATCATTTGAGTGAATTGAAGGTGTACTTGTGGATGTATTTCAAGGCCTACCTTCAAACTCATTGCTTGACATTATGGGAAAATCTAAATAAATCAGACAAGACCTCACAAAAACAATTGTAGACCTCCACACATCTGGTTCATCCTTGGGAGGAATTTCCAATTGCCTGAAGGTACCACGTTCATCTGTACAAACAATAGCACGCAAGTATAAACACCATGGGACCAGGCAGCCATCACACCGCTCAGCAAGGAGACACATTCTGTCTCCTAGAGATGAATGTACTTTGGTGTGAAAAGTGCAAATCAATCCCAGAACAACTGCAAAGGACCTTGTGAAGATGCTGGAGGAAACAGTTACAAAAGTATCTATATCCACAGTAAAACGAGCCCTATTTTTAAATTTATTTTACCTTTATTTAACTAGGCAAGTCAGTTAACCTGTTAGTCCTATAGGGGCAGTATTTCATTTTTGGATAAAAAGATGTGCCCGTTTTAAGCGCAATATTTTGTCACGAAAAGATGCTCGACTATTCTTGGAATTGATAGTTTTGGAAAGAAGACACTCTTACGTTTCCAGAACTGCAAAGATTTTCACTGTGAGTGCCCTAGAACAAATGCTTCAGGCAAAACCAAGATGTTTGACCGACCAGGAAATGAACAGGATTTCTGAGGCTACGTTTTCCATGATCGCCTTATATGGCTGTGAATGCGACAGGAATGAACGGACACTTTCTCTTGTTTCCCCAAGGTGTCTGCAGCATTGTGACGTATTTGTAGGCATATCATTGGAAGATTGACCATAAGAGACTACAATTGCCAAGTGTCCCGCACGGTGTCTGCGTGGAAATTGGTGCGCAAAAGTCAGCTACCAGTATTTTTCCATCCGAATCAGAGAAGAATGCAGGCTTCCAGGGACGGCATTTCAATGAAGAGATATATGACAAAACACCTTGAGGATTGATTCAAACAACGTTTTCCATGTTTCAGTCGATATTATGGAGTTAATTCGGAAAAAAGTTCGACGTGTAGGTGACTGAATTTTCGGTTAATTTCGGTAGCCAAATGCATAGTAACAAAACAGAACGATGTGTCCTACACAAGAATCTTTCAGGAAAAACTGGACATCTGCTATGTAACTGAGAGTCTCCTCATTGAAACATCTGAAGTTCTTCAAAGGTAAATTATTTTATTTGATCCCTTTGCTGGTTTTTGTGAATATGTTGCGTGCTAAATGCTAATGCTAAATGCTAAGCTAGCTATCACCACTCTTACACAAATTATTGATTTTCTCTGGTTCTAAAGCATATTTTGAAAATCTGAGACTACAGGATTGTTAAGAAAAGGATAAGCTTGAGAGCAGGCATATTTATTTCATTTCATTTGCGATTTTTAGAAATCGCTAACGTTGCGTTATGGTAATGAGCTTGAGGCTGTAGTAACGCGACCGCATGCGGGATGGGGCGGACTATGAGGTTAAGAACAAAATCTTATTTTCAATGACGGCATAGGAACAGAGGGTTAACTGCCTGTTCAGGGGCAGAACGGCAGACTTGTACCTTATCAGCTCGGGGATTTGAACATGCAACCTTCCAGTTACTAGTCCAACGCTCTAACCACTAGGCTAGCCTGCCACCCCTATATCGACATAACCAGAAAGGCCGCTCCGCAAGGAAGAAGCCACTGCTCCAAAACCGCCATAAAAAAGCCAGACTACAGTATGTAACTGCACATGGGGTCAAAGATCATACTTTTTGGAGAAATGTCCTCTGGTCTGATGAAACAAAAATAGAAGTGTTTGGCCATAATGAGCATCGTTATGTTTGGAGGAAAAATGGCGAGGCTTGCAAGCCGAAGAACACCATCCCAACCATGAAGCACAGGCTTGTCAGCATCATGTTGTGGGGGTGCTTTGCTGCTGAAGGGACTGGTGCACTTCACAAAATAGATGGCATCATGAAGTAGGAAAGTTTTGTGCATATATTGAAGCAACATCTCAAGTTAAAGGGGTCGCAAATGGGTCTTCCAAATGGACAATGACCCGAAGCATACTTCCTATGTTGTGGCAAAATGGCTTAAGGACAACATCGTCAAGGTATTGGAGTGGCCATTACAAAGCCCTGACCTCAATCCTATAGAAAATGTGTGGGCAGAACTGAAAAGGCGTGTGCGAGAAAGGAGGCCTACAAACCTGACTCAGTTACACCAGCTCTGTCAGGATGAATGTGCCAAAATTCACCCAACTTATCGTGGGAAGCTTGTGGAAGGCTACCTGTAGCGTTTGACCCAAGTGAAACAATTTAAAGGCAATGCTACCAAATACTAATTGAGTGTATGTGAACTTCTGAACCACTGGGAATGTGATGAAAGAAATTAAAGCTTAAATAAATCATTCTCTTTACTATTATTCTGACATTTCACATTCTTAAAATAAAGCGGTGATCCTAATTTTTACTAGGATTAAATGTCAGTAATTGTGAAAACTGAGTTTAAATGTATTTGGATAAGGTGTATGTAAACTTCAGACTTCAACTGTAAGTACGGTCTCTGTTGGGATGGCATCATTGATTCACTTATTGATGAAGCCAGTGACTGATGTGGTGTACTAAGATTCCCGGGAACATATTTAAGTCTGTGCTAGCAAAACAGTCCTGTAGCTTAGCATCTGCGTCATCTGACCATATCCTTATTTAACAAGTCACTGGTACTTACTGCTTCAGTTTTTGCTTGTAAGCAGGAATCCAGAGGATAAAGTTATGGTCAGATTTGCCAAATGGAGGGAAAGGGAGAGCTACTGGGTTTCTTCCTGTAACTTCTTGCGTCGCACAATCACGTATCCGGGAGGGTAATCATAGCCTCAAGCTCAAATAACGCAACGTTAACTATTCATGAAAATCACAAATTAAATGGAATAAATATATTGGCTCACAAGCTTAGCCTTTTGTTAACAACACTGTCATCTCAGATTTTCAAAATATGCTTTTCAACCATAGCTACACAAGCATTTGTGTAAGAGTATTGATAGCTAGCATAGCATTAAGCCTAGCATTCAGCAGGCAACATTTTCACAAAAACAAGAAAAGCATTCAAATAAAATAATTTACCTTTGAAGAACTTTGGATGTTTTCAATGAGGAGACTCTCAGTTAGATAGCAAATGTTCAGATTTTTGTGTAGGAGAAATCGCTCCGTTTTGTTCATCACGTTTGGCTAAGAAAAAAAACGAAAATTCAGTCATTACAACGCCAAACTTTTTTCCAAATTAACTCCATAATATCGACAGAAACATGGCAAACGTTGTTTAGAATCAACCCTCAAGGTGTTTTTCACATATCTATTCGATGATAAATCATTCGTGGCAGTTTGGTTTCTCCTCTGAACGAAAGGGAAAAATGCATGTAGCTGGAGGTTACGCAATAATTTCGACGGAGGACACCAAGCGGGCACCTGGTAAATGTAGTCTCTTATTGTCAATCTTCCAATTATATAACCTACAAATACATCACAATGCTGCAGACACCTTGGGGAAACGACAGAAAGTGTAGGCTCATTGCTGGCGCATTCACAGCCATATAAGGAGACATTGGAACACAGCGCATTCAAAATCTGGGGCACTTCCTGTATGAAATTTCATCTTGGTTTCGCCTGTAGCATTAGTTCTGTGGCACTCACAGACAATATCTTTGCAGTTTTGGAAACGTCAGAGTGTTTTCTTTCCAAAGCTGTCAATTATATTCATAGTTGAGCATCTTTTCGTGACAAAATATCTTGTTTAAAACAGGAACGTTTTTTTATCCAAAAATTAAGAGCGCCCCCTATATCAAAAAGAAGTTAAACGTTGCAAGCTTACACCGCAGGACTTAGAGGTACCCAGCGTTACGACTTCATTGCGCCAGAGCACCACAAGGGGGTTAGAGCGCTCATTACACATTTGAGTCCCAATGTTTTTATATGACCAATCATATCAAGTGGTTCCAGTCAAGTCCCAGTCAAAAATGAGGATACACCAACTCATCCCAGTATTTTTCTTTATTTTTACTATTTTCTACATTGTAGTTTAATAGTGAAGACATCACAACTATGAAATAACACCGGTCTTCCACGTGCCCTGCGGTCTGTAGTACAGACATGGTCTGCTCTCCCTTATGTAAGGAATTAGGCACTTTCCCATGTTTACTACAGTATGTATTGTAGACTGCACAGTAGCCTAATAAACAAGTAAACACATTTCGTTAATACAATAATGATAAAAAATTGTCTTAATTAATTAAGCCACATTTATCTGAATCAATCCCATATACTATGTTATTACAGAAAAGGTTTTCATTTCTCTGGTAATGCCAATACGGAACACTATCAAATGCTTCTCAAAGATGTCCTCTGGTGGTCAAACTAGCAATAACTTGCAGTACCAGAAAAAATGTCTGACAATTAAATGACGTGCCACAGAATGCTGCAGCAGCACTCAAGGTGTCCCACAACTTTTAACGGAGGAACCACTGCATGTGCTCCAATTTGTGTCTCTGTATGGAGTAAAGGTGGTCTAGTGTTTCTTTTCCTCTGCTTGCCCATTTAACATGCTGGTAGAAATGAGGTAAAAACAGATTTAAGTTTCCCTGCTTTAAAGTCCCCGGCCACTAGGAGCGAGCACTGTCTCTGGATGACCATTTTCTTGTTTGTTTATGGCCTTAAACAGCTCGTTGAGTGCGGTCTTAGTGCCAACATCGATTCGTGGTGGTAAATAGACTGCTATGAAAAATATAGATGACAACTCCCTTGGTTAATAGTGTGGTTAACACCTTATCATGAAATAATCTACCTCAGGCGAGCACAACCTAGATACTTCCTTAATATTAGATTTCGTACACCAGCTGTCTTTCTTGCTAATAGACCGAACACCCAGCCAGCTATATGCTATCCATGTCGTCGTTCAGCCACAACTCGGTGAAATATAATATATTACAGTTTTTAATGTCCCTTTGGTAGGATAGTCTTGATTGGAGCTCATCCATTTTGTAATCCAATGATTGCACGTGGCTATTAGGACTGATGGTAGAGGTGGGTTACTCACTCGCCGTCGGATCCTTACAAGGCACCCTGACCTACGTCCCCGATATCTCTGTCTCTTCTTCATGTGAATGACGGGGAACTGGGCCTTGTGGGGTGTCTGAAGTAAATCCTTTGCATCCGACTCGTTAACAACCTCTTAGCGTCCCCTGAGACGTCTGCGTCCCACCCAGCCATCTGGAAATGCAAATGCGCTACGCAAAATGCTAATAGCACTCGTTAAAACTCAAATGTTCATTAAAACACACATGCAGGGTACTGAATTAAAGCTACACTCGTTGTGAATCTAGCCAACAAGTCAGATGTTTAAAATGCTTTTCGGCGAAAGCATGAGAAGCTATTATCTGATAGCATGCAACCCCCCCAAAATACCTGAAGGGGACCGAAACAAAATAATTAGCGTAGCCGGCGCTACACAAAACGCAGAAATAAAATGTAAAACATTCATTACCTTTGACGAGCTTCTTGGTTGGCACTCCTATATGTCCCATAAACATCAATATTGGGTCTTTTTTTTCGATTAAATCGGTCCATATATACCCAAAATATCCATCTATGAAAACTGTGATCCAGAAAAAAACAGTTTCAAAACGCAACGTCATTTTTTTTAATTAAAAAAGTTGCCTATAAACTTTCACAAAACACTTCAAAATGCTTTTGTAATCCAACTTTAAGTATTAGTAAACGTTAATAATCTATCAAATTGATCAAGGGACGATGTGTATTCAATTGCTCCACATCTTCAAATCATGGTCGGAAATCTCTCTTCCAAAACATCCTGTCGGAGACCGGATGGAATGGGGTCTCTCTTCTTCGTTTGACCAAGGAACAACCTCCAGGCAATTGCCAAGACTGGTGACATCGTGTGGAAGCTGTAGGACTTGCAATCTCGGCGTCATCTAATTTGCTGTGCCATAGACAATACATGCAAGTGGCGCATTGATATTTTTTCCACTTTTTGGTGATCAGTTTTCTTTGGGCTTTTCGACAAAACACACGTTCTGTTATAGTCACAGCCGTGATTTAACCAGTTTTAGAAACATTAGTGTTTTCTATCCACACATACTAATCATATGCATATACTATATTCCTGGCATGAGTAGCAGGACGCTGAAATGTTGTGCGATTTTTAACAGAATGTTTGAAAAAGTAAGCCCTATGCTTAAGAGGTTTTAAATTTTTAAAAAATTATTCCAGAACGAGGTGAGTAATCGCTGTCCTGATATCCAGAAGCTCTTTTCGGTCGTAAAGAGACAGAGGCAGAAACATTGTGTACAAAATAAATGACAAATAACAGGGAAAAACACACACGGCAGCACAATTGGTTAGGAGCCCGTAAAACAGCAGCCATCTCCTCCTCCGGCACCATCAATTCAAAGATGAATTCCACAAGATCTTTCTGCAGGACAATAACCTAAAACATAAGGCCAAAATTGTTATTTATTTTTGTTTAACCTTTATTTAACATATCTACACTGGAGTTGCTTACCAATAAGACGGTGTATGTTCTTGACTGACCGAGTTACAGTTTTAACTTAAATCTACTTGGATATCTATGGCAAGACCTGAAAATGGTTGTCTAGCAATGGTCAACTACCAATTTGAAGGAATTTTGAAAATAATAATTGGCAAATATTGCACTATCCAATTGTGGAATGCTCTTAGAGACTCAGCCAGAAAGACTCACAGCTGTAATCGATGCCAAAGGTGTTTCTCAGGGGTGTAAATACTTATGTAAATGAGATTGTCTGGATTTCATTTTCAATACATTTGAAAATGCTTCTAAATACATGTTTTCACTTTGTCATTATGGGGTATTGTGTAGAGGCGTGAGAGAAAGAAAAATCCATCCAACAAAATGTGGAGTAAGTCAGTGTTTGAATACTTTCTGAAGGCACTGTATTTGTCTTTGGTTTTGGCACAATAAATTCTATTGAAAAAGTGTTTTGATGACTAGATTACTATTCTACTCCCTTCCCTGAAAATCCCACGCCCAATAATGAATTGATAGGTATGAAACCCTACCAACCCTGTGACCCACAAAACATACATTTTCTTTCTCAATATGGCAGTGTTATCAGGTAGGGCATTGAACAGTCAACTTGAACATTTTTGCATAAACATCTGGCCAGAGATTATGTTCACATGCAAACATATTATTCATGAATCATAAGAAAATTTGATCTTTTTGGGCAGCTATATATATATATATATATATATATATATATATATATATATATATATACATTTCACCCTGAATCGGCAATTAAAATAATACACTTTTGCTCTAGTAATATGGGTCATATTTGAACGGTTTGGGCTAGAGCAGGGGACTCCAACCATTTATTTCAAAAGAGCTACTTAATAAAAATAAACGGTCTTGCGAGCTATTCATATTCATTCTGCGTAATTTGTTTCTGTGTAAGCCGAATTTGATGAATAGAGACAAAGTACAGCACAGCATACATAATGTGATTGCGTTTTGGTTCTTATAACCACACACCATTCTACTGAAGCCTACCTTGAGAATCGTGCCTTCTTAAGATGAGAGGAAATTTGGGTTTTACGATGATGGAGGATCATCCTGGTGAAATGACCCCACCACTCATCATCGTACAGAACTAGTTCCCGGCTGCGCCTCACAAAAGTCTGTTTGAAATGCGCCAATTAAGATTTGAATTTTGATTACAATGTGCGCATAGGCTATTGTTGTTTAACGGAATAACCTGAAATGTTTTTTTACTGCTCAGATTTACTCAAGGGCATACAATGCAGGCATAGCCTATAGGCCTAGTGTTTTAAAAAAATATTTATTAATTTGAGTTCACAGTGCAAACCGAGCTTCCCGTAGCGGACAGTTTTTGGTACAATAAGAGTACCATTACACCCCTAGATTTAATCATATAATATTAGGCTTACTGATTATTTCTCTGTATCTTCTTGTGAGCTTCTCATTAACAGCCCACGAGCTACCTAACATGAATTGGCTGATGGAAGATAAGGCTACTCAATCCAGAGGCTGCGACACAGCAAAGCCTAATCAGACATGCCCATGTACTCTTATAATCTCCACCCTGCTTTGCTAGAAGAGGCTTGGCCACCCCTCAGAGCCTGGATGGTCACTATAGGTTTCTTCCTAGGTTCCTGCCTTTCTAGGGAGTCTTTCCTATCCACCATGCTTCTACATCTGCATTGCTTGCTGTTTTGGGTAATAGGCTAGGGTTTCTCTATAACACTTTGTGACATCTGCTGATGTAAAACGCACTTTATAAAAAAAAATGTATTTGGTTCTTACAGGCAAAGTGAAATTATACAATGAATTTACTCTCAAATTATATTTAACACCCTGAGTGCATCGGACATGAAACAACAATAAAAATGTAACAGCACAACAAAATAAATAAACCATTTTCCTTTGCAGTTCTTTTTCATTTTAACACCAGCGGTGTAACTAGCACTTTCTATTAACTGCACTGAACCAAAACAGTATGTCGCGCGGAAGTGAAGCAAAACTTTAGAGGTCAAAACCATTCAACTTGAGGCGACGGGGGTTGGGGGTGCAAAATGCAATCTTAATTCTAAAATATTTTAATACAGACTAGTTCAAAACATTAAATCAATGAAAATTACAAATGGATCATTTTCTAGTAATAGAGTGGGGTTGCAAAAAATATATATATTTGAAAGTGGTGGTGCAGCTGCTCCGTTTTCTCCATTGCTCAGGCGCCTATGGGTGCACCATTCTCCAACCAACTTAGCTACCACCGTATACTGATCAATGTGAGTGCGTGATCTCACCGTTGACCCAGAGTGTGCCCCCCTTTCTATCAGGTGTTGGAGTCTGAAGTTCAAACAGTCAGACCACCAGTTCCTGCACCAGAGCAACGTGTTCCACCACATCAACAACATCCTGTCCAAGTCGGACGATGGCGATAGCGAGGAGAGCTTCAACATCAGTGTGCAGTCTGGCTACGAGGCCATGAGCCAGGTGAGACAGAACCCAATAGGAGAGCCACACTCATAGGGCTGTTTTCCCGGACCCATATTAAGCCTAGTAGTGGACTAAGAAGTTATTCAAATAGGGTATCTCCGTTGAGAATGATTTTTAAACCAGGGCTGGATCTGGGAAACTGGCCCATGATGTTTTGTGGTGGCTAGCTTGACCTTATGAAAGCAGGTAAAGAAGAGACTAGGTGAGTCAGGTACCACAAATGCTGTCTGAGACCCAAGGTGCAGACCAACACAACAGATACCTGAGTCGTGTTCATTAGGGAATGCAAAAACAAAAAATTCCCTCCTATTTTCAGTCTGCTTTCTTCCGTTTAGTGCCTAATGAACATGACCCTGGACCTTCTTTATTGATAAAATTATAACTTTTTTGTGGGACTAGGTTTAGGAGTAACTACATTGTTTTTAAATGTGTTGTATCCACTTCTTGTGTGGCTGAAATAAAAACATTTAGGATTGCTAGCTAAATTGTAAAATCTTTTCTGTTATCCTCTATGGTTTTAAATGCATTGTATCCACTTGTGTGGCTGAAATGTTAATTTCTAAATTGTCCAATAAATCTTATTTATCTATATAGCTGGGAGGTGTTGAACATCATTTGACCTTCCAGGAGCTGTGCCTGGTGACCAGTCTGAAGGACCTGACCATCTTGGTGGACATCAAGACGTCCAGCCGACCTGCCATGATTGGCAGCCTAACGGACGGCTCCACTGAGACCTTTTGGGAGTCGGGAGATGAGGACAAAAACAAGACCAAGAGCATCACCATCAGCTGCGTCAAGGGCATCAATGCCTCCTACGTCACCGTGCACGTGGACAACTCCCGCGATATCGGGGTGAGTAGGGAGGACTGAAAGGGACGTATTTCTCCAAAATCAAATTAATCAGATGCCACAATCTAAGATGAATGGAAAACTGTATTTTCATAGAGAAGAGCGGCTTTAATATCAATCTCACTTCACAGAACAAAGTCACCTCCGTGACGTTCCTGTGTGGCAAAGCCGTGGAGGACCTCTGCAGAATCAAACAGGTTTGGCCTCTTATTTTTGTAATTTTCTAAAAATACATTTAAAAAATCCCCCAAGTTATGAACGTGAAGGAGAGCGATGCATTGAATGGGACACAGACATAGGAGCAGTTGGATTCATACCCACGGTAACACACACTGAATGTGTATTTGTATTTATTATGGAACCCCATTAGCTTCCTGGGCTCCAGCAAAATTAAGGCACTTATACAATTTTAAAAACATTACAATATATTCACAACACATTAATTAACACATATGTGCTGCAGGCCATGGCTTTACACGCCAGACCAGCCCCGCCCCAGGCATCTGATTGGGTAATGTTGTGTAAATAAGGAAAGGACTTAAATAATCACCCTAAGATGTGCCTCTGGTTAAAAGTAGGTCACTATATGTATTACACTACTAATTGGGAATATAATTGAGATACAGCCTAATAAAGCTAACCACTGTACTACAAGATATGGCAATCTTACAGCAATTAAAGCCCTTCTGTACAATGTGTATTGTAATTTACTGTACGTAAATTTAAATCTGTTTTCAAAAGAAGGAACAAAAGAAAAGCAACACAAAGTCAACACAACCTTAACTCACCAATCGCTTCTCCCCACCTCTCTCCAGATCGACCTCGACTCGCGTCACATGGGCTGGGTGACCAGCGAGGTTCCTGGGGGAGACCACCATGTGATCAAGGTGGAGCTGAAGGGGCCCGAGAACACGCTGCGGGTGCGCCAGGTCAAGGTGTTGGGATGGAAGGAGGGCGAGAGCATCAAGATTGCGGGGCAGATCTCGGCCAGCGTGGCCCAACAGAAGAACTGTGAGGCCGAGACACTCCGCGTGTTCCGCCTCATTACCTCACAGGTCGGTTCAACTGTCAATCACACTATGGGATCAAAATTTTCACTTTAGATCTACGAGAATTGGCTAGGTTAAAGTTTTACCGTTGGTGTGTGTGTGTATGTAGGTGTTTGGGAAGCTGATCTGCGGAGATGCTGAGCCCACCCCTGAACAGGAGGAGAAGAACCTGCTGTCATCACCAGAAGGAGAGGATAAGGTCAGGGGTCATGCTGTATACCAGGGGTTCCCATCCTTTTTCACCCACTATTTCACACTGTAACTTTTTTAGCAAATTAAGATGATAAATATTGTTGTTTACATGTTATTGTTTACTTGTCATCAGGCGCCTTCAGATGCAGACCTGAAGGAACACATGGTGGGCATAATTTTCAGCCGGAGCAAGTTGACCAACCTGCAGAAACAAGTCAGTAGTCTCCTACAATATAAAACTACAATACAATGTGATCTCTGGCTACAATAATCCTCAGTAGCAGGCTTTGAGGGACCGGGTTCAAGCCCCTGACTCGGCTTACCCTCTCCATGTTATCTTAACACTTTAAATTGACTTCATATCCCTCTTTCGCTTTCCTCACCCTTCCCCCTTCTAGGTGTGTGCCCACATAGTCCAGGCCATTCGCATGGAGGCGACCCGTGTGCGTGAGGAATGGGAGCATGCCATCTCCAGCAAGGAAAACGCCAACTCGCAGCCCAGCGATGACGACGCCTCCTCAGACGCCTACTGCTTCGAGTTGCTCTCCATGGTGCTGGCACTGAGCGGCTCCAACGTGGGCCGCCAATACCTGGCCCAGCAGCTAACACTGATGCAGGACCTGTTCTCGCTGCTGCACACAGCCTCGCCGCGTGTCCAGAGACAGGTGGGCAGTGTTCTTTTCGTCATCAAGAATTGTGACTAAAAACACCTATTTTTCAGTGGTAATTGACAAGAGAAAGTAGAAAAACTAGAACCCCCCAAAAAATCTCTGGCACTAAAATCTGACTACTAAGTGGACTGGACAATAGTTTTTGGAGAGATTGAGAGCATTTCAGTGATAAGCACAATTAATATTAGAAGCACAGATGTGCAGCCCAGTTCTGTTCATTAGTGGAAAGGACACCCCGCACCCGGCACCCGTCCTTCATCAGCTGGTGAGCTGCCTGGGAGCAAGCGATGAGTGTGGGCAGACAGGCTCCGTTCTGACTCCGCTTCCGATTATACACATTGTGCAGACGACTCTTGCTTCCCCATAGCTAATCAGTCACCACCAGCCTTCTAGTTATATACCCTTTGCTTGGTTATGAAACACAAGCTGCTTTATGAAATTAAAAACAATATTAGCATTAAGTTTAATAGTAAAACAATAGTCTAGCTATGTTTTACTCTCCCTTGAGTAAAGAAAGGTTTTAGATTTTGTAGTCTCACTCAACCCTCGCACTTTACCCACTGCATTTCATAGCTAGGTTCTGTAGCCCGACTAACCGAGTCTCCCTCTTTTCCTCAGAGAAAACAGCATTGCCGTTCAAAAGATATGACCCATAATACCGGTGCTAAGTTTTTTTTATTCCGATTGTTCATTGGCGGGCCACATTTTGCATTCATTAAGCATAACGCTGTCCATTCTAAATCTAGGCTACTTGCTGACCTTGTTAATAATTTGTTTAGGCTACACCTTGTTCAGTCATGTTACCTCATTAGCTAGCTATTGCTAACAACCTGGAGCGCGTTCAGCAGGATGCAGCATTTTTGAACTTTCAGATAGAAATATGTTATGGACGAGAAACATGCCTCTAAAGGCGTCAGCATGCTTCTGTTCCTGAGTAATCCAAGATGGTGTATTTTTTTATTTATATATTTGTAATAATGACAATTACAACAATACTGAATGAACACTTATTTTAACTTAATACATCAATAAAATCTATTTAGTCTCAAATAAGTAATGAAACATGTTCAATTTGGTTTAAATGATGTAAAAACAAAGTGTTAGAGAAGAATGTCAAAGTGTAACAACGCTAACGTTTAAGTTCCTTGCTCAGAACATATGAAAGCTGGTGGTTCCTTTTAACAGGATTCTTCATTATTCCCAGGTAAGAAGTTTTAGGTTGTAGTTATTATATGACTATTTCTCTATACCATTTGTATTTAATATACCTTTGACTATTGGATGTTCTAATAGGTACTTTAGTATTGCCATCCTAATCTTGGGAGTTGATAGGCTTGAAGTCATAAACAGCACAATGCTTGAAGCACAGCGAAGAGCTGCTGGCAAATGCAAGAAAGTGCTGTTTGAATGAATGCTTATGAGTGTGCTGCTGCCTCCCACCGCTCAGTCAGACTGCTCTATCAAATCATAGACTTAATTTCTAATAAACACACAGAAATACGAGCCTTAGGTCATTAATATGGTCAAATCCGGAAACAAAACGTTTATTCTTTCAGTGAAATACGGAACAGTTATGCATTTTATCTAACGGGTGGCATCCCTAAGTCTAAATATTGCTGTTACGTTGCACAACCTTCAATGTTATGTCATCATTGTGTACAATTCTAGCAAATGAATTACGGTCTTTGTTAGGAAGAAATGGTCTTCACACAGTTCGCAATGAGCCAGGCAGCCCAAACTGCTGCAGACACCCTGCCTCTGCTTACACAGAACGCAAGAGAAGTGACACTAGTTGAAGTCCCGAGTTGAAATAAATTCATGTTAGCAGGCAATATTAACTAAATATGCAGGTTTAAAAATATATACATGTGTGTTGATTTTAAGAAAGGCATTGATGTTTATGGTTAGGTACACATTGGTGCAACGACAGTGCTTTTTTCGCGAATGCACTTGTTAAATCACCCGTTTGGCGAAGTAGGCTGTGATTCAAGGATAAATTAACAGGCACCGCATCGATTATATGCAACGCAGGACAAGCTAGATAAACTAGTAATATCATCAACCATGTGTAGTTAACAAGTGTGATTATGTTAAGATTGATTGTTTTATATAAGATACGTTTAATGCTAGCTAGCACCTTACGTGACTCCTTGCTGCACTCGCATAACAGGTATTCAGCCTGCCACGCTGTCTCCTTGTGGAGTGCAATGTAATCGGTGTCCAAAAATGCAGATTACAGATTGTTATGAAAACTTGAAATCGGCCCTAATTAATCAGCCATTCCGATTAATCGGTCGACCTCTACTCTAGAGACAATACCTCTCTCATCGTCACTCAATGCCTAGGTTTACCTCCACTGTATTCACCTACCATACCCGTGGCTGTATATCATGCCTTGAATCTATTCTTCCGTGCCCAGAAACCTGCTCCTTTTACTCTCTGTTCCAAACGCACTTGTCGACCAGTCCTTTTTGTCTTTAGCCGTACCTTTATCCTACTCCTCCTCTGTTCCTCTGGTGATGTAGAGGTTAATCCAGGCCCTGCAGTGCCTAGCTCCACTCCCATTCTCCAGGCGCTCTCAGTTGTTGACTTCTGTAACCGTAAAAGCCTTGGTTTCATGCATGTTAAAACTTCTTGTGACTCAAACCCGGATCCCGGGAGCGTAATCATCGCCTGACACGAATTAGCATAACGCAACGGACATAAATCTTCCTAGAAAATCTTCCTATTCATGAAAATCACAAGTGAAATATATTGGAACACAGATTAGCCTTTTGTTAATCACCCTGTCATCTCAGATTTTCAAAATATGCTTTACAGCCAATGCTAGACAAGCATTTGTGTAAGTTTATCATAGCCTAGCATAGCATTATGCCTTGCTAGCAGCAGGCAACCTTGTCACGGAAATCAGAAAATCAATCAAATTAAATTGTTTACCTTTGATGAACTTCGGATGTTTTCACTCAAGAGACTCCCAGGTAGATAGCCAAAGTTTATTTTTTCCCAAAAGATTAGTTTTGTAGTCGAAACAGCTCCGTTTGTTCTTCACGTTTGGCTGAGAAATCGGCCGGAAATTGCGGTCACCACAACGCCGAAAAAATATTCAAAATTAGCTCCATAATATCGACATAATATCGCCCCTACCATCCAACTCTCCTTCCGTGGCCTCCAACTGCTCTTAAATGCAAGCTAAACTAAATGCATGCTCTTCAACCGATCGCTGCCCGCACCTCCCCGCCCGTCCAGCATCACTACTCTGGACGGTTCTGACTTAGAATATGTGGACAACTTCAAATACCTAGGTGTGTATAGTTAGGTTGTAAACTCTCCTTCTAGACTCACATTAAGCATCTCCAATCCAAAATTAAATCCAGAATCGGCTTCCTATTTCGCAACAATGCATCAAAGCACTCATGCTGCCAAACTTACCCTCGTAAAAACTGACTATCCTACCGATCCTTTCTGTCATTTACAGAATATTCTCCAACACTCTACTCAGCAAATTGGATGCAGTCTATCACAGTGCCATCCATTTTGTCACCAAAGTCCCATATACTACCCACCACTGCAACCTGTGTGCTCTCGTTGGCTGGCCCTCGCTTCATATTTGTCGCTAAACCCACTGGCTCCAGGTCATCTATAAGTCTTTGCTAGGTAAAGCCCCGCCTTATCTCAGCTCACTGGTCACCCCTATATTTCACTGGTCACCCCTAAAGCCAATTCTTCCTTTGGCTGCCTTTTCTTCCAGTTCTCTGCTGCAAATTGAAAAAATCACTGAAGCTGGAGACCCATATCTCCCTCACTAACTTTAAGCACCAGCTGTCAGAGCAGCTCACAGATCACTGCATCTGTCATAGCCCATCTGTAAATAGCCCATCCAGCTACCTCACCCCCATACTATTTTTTTTTTGTTTTCCTTTGCACCCCAGTATCTTTACTTGCACATTAATCTTCTGCACATCTATCACTCCAGTGTTTAATTGCTAAATTGTAATTATTTCGCCACTATGGCCTATTTATTGCCTTACCTCCCTTATCTTACCTCATTTGCACACACTGTATATAGACTTTTTCTATTGTGTTATTGACAGTATGTTTGTTTATTCAATGTGTAACTCTGTGTTGTTGTTTGTGTCGCACTGTTTTGCTTTATCTTGGCCAGGTCGCAGTTGTAAATGAGAACTTGTTCTCAACTGGCCTACCCGGTGAAATAAAGACTTTCACTTGACAAACTAGAAAAAACATTAAGTGATGTTGGTCCACATTGAGACTTCCTCAATATAGTCAGAATTTATCTAAGATAACTCAAGAAATCTAACATGAATTTAGTTATTTTTGCCGAGGAGGTCTTAGTCCAGGAATTTTACATCTAACTGAGATGTTTGGTGCATTATTTGTCAATGAAATAACGTGCTTGAAAATGAGTCGTCTCTCGTTGAATGACAAACACTTCATTGAAGAATCCCTACTGTTGACCAATCAACAAGGTGCGTAGACTTCGTTGACCAAGGTGCGTAGACTTCAGCTACTGGCTTTGGGTTGCCTTGAGAAAAAAATGTTGCGTGCACGAACAGCCGAAAAAACCCTTGCGAAAGACCAAAGCGAACAAAAATATACCAAAATGTCATAATACAGTGCATTCAGAAAGTATTTAGACCCCTTGACTTTATCTACATTTTGTTACATTTACAGCCTTATTCTAAAATGTATTAAATAGATCGAGGAAAATATCTACACACAATACCCCAAATCTTCAGAGACTTGTCCCTTAGCCACTCATGCAATGTCTTGGCTGTGTGCATAGGGTCCCTGTTCTGTCCTCTGGAGTGCTCTGGAGCAGGTTTTCATTAAGGATCTCTCTGTACTTTGCTCCGTAAATCTTATCCCTCGATCCTAACTAGTCTCCCAGTCCCTGAAAAACATACCTACAGCATGATGCTGCAACCATGCTTCACCGTAGGGATGGTGCCAGGTTTCCTCCGGACGCGACGCTTGACATTCAGGCCAAATATTTCAATCTTGGTTTCATCAGACCAGAGAATCTTGTTTCTAATGGTCAGAGTCCTTTAGGTGCCTTTTGGCAAACTCCAAGCGGGCAGTCTTGTGCCTTTTACTGAGAAGTGGCAATTACTCACCACGAACTGGAAGAAGCTTTTTCCTTTAATGAGTCCGACGTGAAGGATATACTGCTTTCCCGGGAACAGGTCCAAATCCCCGTAATTTGCGTGAAGAGAAGACTGAGAAAAAGGGGGTGTGGTTCGGGCTGCCTTCTAAGAATTTGAAGGCAAGCGAGTAAAACCCCATTGCCATCCCGTCCTATTGGTCAACGTGCAGTCATTGGAAAATAAAATCGATGACCTATGAGCAAGATTAAACTACCAACAGGACATTAAAAACTGTAATATCTTATGTTTCACCGAGTCGTGGCTGAATAACATACAGCTGGCAGTTTATATGCTCTATCGGCAGGATAGAACAGCAGACTCTGGTAAGACATGTGTGGCACTCTATGTATATTTGTAAACAACAGCTGGTGCACGATATCTAAGGAAGTCGAAAGGTTTTGCTCGCCTGAGATAGTGTGGTCTTATCATGAGATACTATCTGCCTGAGAGTTTTAAGCTGTATTTTACCGTAGCTGTCTACATTCCGGCACAGACCGATGCTGGCAGTCCACACTCAATGAGCTGTATACCACCATAAGAAAACAAGAAAATGCTCATCCAGACACGGCACTCCTAGTGGCTGGGGACTTTAATGCAAGGAAACTTATATCAGTTTTACCAAATTTCTACCAGCATGTTAATAAATGTGCAACCAGAGGGGAAAAAAACTTTAGACCACCTATACTCCACACAGAGAGATGTGTACAGAGCTCTCCCTCGCCCTCCATTTGGCAAATCTGACCATAATTCTATCCTCCTGATTACATTCAAAAATTTAAGCAGGAAGCACCAGTGACTCAGTCAATTAAAAAAGTGGTCAGTTAAAACAGATGCTAAGCTGCTTTGCTAGCACAGACTGGAATATGTTCTGGAATTCTTGTCCCTGAACAAAGGGAGGGTCAAAATCAAGGTCTGGTGTGGCCACCAGCCGCATTAAGCTCATTAAGCTCAGTCCGATGATGCTGTGACACACTGCCCCAGACCATAACAGACCCTCCACTTCCAAATCGTTCCCGCTCCAAAGTGCAAGCCTCGGTGTAACGCTCATTCCTTCAACGATTAATCCGAATCCAACCAACACCCCTGGTGAAACAATACTGCAACTCGTCAGTGAAGAGCACTTTTTGCCAGTCCTGTCTGGTCCAGCGACGGTGGGTTTGTGCCCATAGGCAACGTTGTTGCCGGTGATGTCTGGTGAGGACCTGCCTTACAACATGACTACAAGCCCTCAGTCCTTTCTCTCTCAGCCTATTGCGAACAGTCTGAGCACTGATGGAGGGATTGTGCATTCCTGGTGTAATTCGAGCAGCTGTTGTTGCCATCCAGTACCTGTCCCACAGGTGTGATGTTCGGATGTACCGATCCTTTGCAGGTGTTACACTTGGTCTGCCACTGCGAGGACGATCAGCTGTCCGTCTTGTCTCCCTGTAGCGCTGTCTTAGGCGTCTCACAGTACAGACATTGCAATTTATTTCTCTGGCCACATCTGCAGTCCTCATGCCTACTTGCAGCATGCCCAAGGCACGTTCACACAGATGAGCAGGGACCCTGGGCATATTTCTTTTGGTGTTTTTCAGAGTCAGTAGAAACTACCTCTCTAGTGTCCTAAGTTTTCATAACTGTGACCTTAATTGCCTACCGTCTGTAAGCTGTTAGTGTCTTAACGACCGTTCCACAGGTGTATTTTCATTAATTGTTTATGGTTCATTGAACATCCATGGGAAACAGTGTTTAAACCCTTTACCATGAAGATCTGTGAAATTATTTGGATTTTTACGAATTATCTTTGCAAGACAGGGTCCTGAGTTTAGTAGTCAGACCTAACTTGATGGATTATGTCAGAGATGGCGATCTGAAACGAGCTCATATAGGCCTAGTTCAATTGTTTCATATTCCAAATACAGTTGGCTAGACTTTCACATTACATCCAGTGGTTGAATTAATCCAATTTTATTTGTCACATACACATGGTTAGCAGATGTTAATGCGAGTGTAGCGAAATGCTTGTGCTTCTAGTTCCGACAATGCATTAATAACCAATGAGTAATCTAGCTAACAATTCCAAAACTACTACCTTATACACATAGGTGTAAAGGATAAAGAATATGTACATAAAGATATATGAATGAGTGATGGTACAGAGCAGCATAGGCAAGATGCAGTAGATGGTATCCAGTACAGTATATACATATGAGATGAGTATGTAAACAAAGTGGCATAGTTTAAAGTGGCTAGTGATATATTTTTACATCAATTCCCATCAATTCCCATTATTAAAGTGGCTGGAGTTGAGTCAGTGTGTTGGCAGCAGCCACTCAATGTTAGTGGTGGCTGTTTAACAGTCTGATGGCCTTGGGATAGAAGCTGTTTTTCAGTCTCTCGGTCCCAGCTTTGATGCACCTGTACTGACCTCGCCTTCGGGACGATAGCGGGGTGAACAGGCAGTGGCTCGGGTGGTTGTCGTCCTTGATGATCTTTATGGCCTTGCTGTGACATCGGGTGGTGTAGGTGTCCTGGAGGGTAGGTAGTCTGCCCCCGGTGATGCGTTGTGCAGACCTCACTACCCTCTGGAGAGCCTTACGGTTGTGGGCGGAGTGGTTGCCGTACCAGGCGGTGATACAGCCCGACAGGATGCTCGTGAGTACTTTTGGTGACAAGCCGAATTTCTTCAGCCTCCTGAGGTTGAGGTCTTCATGATGCTGTCTGTGTGGGTGGACCAATTCAGTTTGTCTGTGATGTGTACGCCGAGGAACTTAAAACTTACTACCCTCTCCACTACTGTTCCAAAGATGTGGATAGGGGGGTGTTCCCTCTGCTGTTTCCTGAAGTCCACAATCATCTCCTTAGTTTTGTTGACGTTGAGTGTGAGGTTATTTTCCTGACACCACACTCCGAGGGCCCTCACCTCCTCCCTGTTAGCCATCTCGTCGTTGTTGGTAATCAAGCCTACCACTGTTGTGTCGTTCGCAAACTTGATGGAGTTGGAGGCGTGCGTGGCCACCCAGTCGTGGGTGAACAGGGAGTACAGGAGAGGGCTCAGAACGCACCGTTGTGGGGCCCCAGTGTTGAGGATCAGCGGGTTGGAGATGTTGTTACCTACTTTCACTACCTGGGGGCGGCCCGTCAGGAAGTCCAGTACCCAGTTGCACAGGGCGGGGTCGAGACCCAGGGTCTCGAGCTTGATGACGAGTTTGGAGGGTACTATGG